>NC_143547.1:20402738-20567738 GCF_031878675.1 Megascapheus bottae | reverse complement strand
AAATGGGAGAGCAACCGCTATAAGCAATAAAGCTGAGCAAGAGCTCAAGACCTTCAGTTCAAACCCCTGAACTGGCACAAAAATAGGGTGCCTCTGCTTCATTAGGAGAGAGACATAATACACACAGAGGATACATTATGTGAAGTTGAAGGCAGAGATCTAGAAAACCAAAGACTGCTAAAGATGGCCAGTGAATCACCAGGAAGAAGGGTGTTGGCAGGGAACAAATGACTCCTACAGCTCAGAGGAGGAAACAACCATGTTGATACTCTGAACTTGGATTTCTGGCCTCCATAGTTCAAAATAATCAGTTTAGGATGGAAGTGGTGGCTCACACCTGTAATCCTAGCTACTCAGGAGGCTGAGATCTGAGGATTGAGGTTCAAAGCCAGCCCGAGCACTAAAGACCAAGAGACTCATCTCCAATTAACCACTAGAAAATAGGAAATGGTGCTATGGCTCAAGGGGTAGAGTGTTAGCCTTGTGCTGAAGAGCCCAGGGACAATGCCCAGGCCAAGAGTTCAAGACCCACAACTGACAATAAAAATCAGTCTATAAAACTTAAAGAAACTGGGAAACGAATACAGAGTAGCAAGGGCTGGAGGAAAAGAGGAAAGCCATTTACCACTATGAATAGAAACTCTCTTCATGTGGTTGTTTCCCCATCATGCTCTCCTCAACTTTTAGTATATGAGAAATAGAAACAAAGGAGCAAGGCCATAAATGCTGTTTGAATGAGGAACTCCATAAAAATGAAACACTTAGCCTGGATCATTAGTCTTTGCTGATATATCTGTGAAGTTACACTTTGGGTGACCTTCATAAATTCCTCATGACCTCCTCCAGGGTTAGGGCTCAAGAGACTGTTGAGTATAAACAACAAGGTCAAATCAATAAATTTACTGTGGCGTTTATTGTTCCTTAGTTTGATCCAGGAGTTCTTGTCCTAAGTTAGGCCACAGGCCTATCAAGACAGCCCAGATACTCTGCTTTACTTCTGACTAGAGCAGTAAAGTCTTTTGTAAACTGGGTTACCACATGAAATTCCAAATAAAAGTTTCCACAGCCTTTTTTTCTATTTTATTTTCTATTTAATTTTCTTTAAAGTGCTAAGGATAAAACCAAGGACATTGTGCATGCTGGTCAAAATAAAATCTACCACTAAGCTTTATTTCTACTGGACTGTATTTCTGGCCCCAGATTTGTGAATGACTGAGAATCCCTTTGTAAAATGATTATGCTTAATCAAATGATCTAGTAACTATCTTTCCACATTCTTCACCCTGCATGGATCTGTTCATGATTTTCGTGTTCTCCTTGGATAACCCTTACCCTTGACTTTGCCTAATGACACATATTGTGTGACATGCTTTTGGTGACTTGTCTTAAAATTATGACACTGAAGAATAGTTTTTCATGTTAACAGGTCAACTTTCTTCTGTAGGGGCTGAGATGCTTAGAAATCATGGAAAGTAGACCATATATTGGTGTACTGAAGACCACATGGTTCTAGTAAATGAGATATAGGAATATTTTCTGGGATGTCAGTAGAAATGAGTTGCCTGCTCAATAGTAAAGCAAAATTCTTTTCTATGTCTATTTCTTGCATTTGGATATAGTGTAATGAAGATGTGATTCTTAGAACTACATAATTCATCTTGCTATAATAAAAGGAAAAGAAAGATGGGCGCCAGTGGTTCACGCCTGTAATCCTAGCTACTCAGGAGTCTGAGACCTGAGGATCACGGTTCAAAGCCAGCCCAGGAACAAAAGTCCACGAGACTCTTATTACCAATTAACCACCAGAAAACTGGAAGTGTCACTGTGGCTCAAAGTGGTAGAGCACTAGCTTTGAGCTTAAAAACTTATGGACAGCACCCAGTCCCTCAGTTTAAGTCCCACAACTGACCAAAAAAGAAAAAAAAAGGAAAAGAAGATTATAACATAGACACTGCCCAGAACCAAGATATCCTTTATCTGAAGCATCACTAGGGATATGTTATCTCCGTACAAGTTGTCATATAAGAAAAATAATTCTCATGTCACTCTGTCAGAGTTCTGGATACAGTCAAATGCATTCTGAACTGATTACATTCCCCTATCTTCCAAGCCTTCCTTGAAAAAACACGTATAGAATTCTACTAGGTAAAATTGTCTCTCTATTTCCCTCCTTATCCTCAGTTCTATAGTCACATTTGTTAAAGTTTATTATTACATCTGATTATTTGTTTTTCAGTTCCATTTGTTTCTTTCCAGTAGTAATCTTTTTTGGGACAAGATCTAAATATATTATTCTTTTGCTAGAAGTGATCTTTCAAAAGTGCTTGTAAATGTTTAATGTATATATACAAACAAACCTAGGATCCTATAAATGCAGAGCCATGATTCTATAGTTCTTCTGATTCAGTGGCTCTAAGGTACAGACTTATTATCTAAATCTCAAGTCCTCACATGATACTGATATCCTGGTCCAGTAGTCACTCACTGATGAAATATTCCTATTAGATACTCTATACCATTGTATCATCCTTGCCATACACTGACTCTTAATGGTAACCACATTCCTATTTATGTTTTATACTCAGTAATTGTAAGAACTCTCTGAGGACTGAAGATGTAAGCATATGTAGCCCAGTGACAGATAAGTTAGTGAAGGCTAAGAATGTATCCCAGTAGTGAATAAATTAATGCTTAGCATATGCAAGGCCCTAAGTTCTATCCCTAGAAGCAACATACATGCACACACACACACACACACACACACACACACACAAACACATATGCACACACACTCACGCACACACACCTTTACTGAGTAACTAAATGAATGAATGGGTAAAGTCAACACAGCCACTAAGGTCAGCTTTGTTATTTCTAGCCATGACAAAGGAGACAAGCCAGTATGTCCCTGATATTTCTGCAGAGAAAATAACAGCTTCAAAATTATTGCCAATAAAATCCAACCAAGAGATTTTCCTTAACATTGGACCCATTACAGTACATAAACCTTATGATTTTACCCTTGATTTCTGTTGTGTAAATTCGCACAACAGAGTCACATACATCATATTACATACTTCATTACCTCCAGGTCTCTGAGCTAAGAAGTGCCTCTTAAAATAATTTAATAAGTAAATAAATTTTCTTCTAGGCAAAGATTCTTTGTCATATATCTTCATTATCTATTTGGAGCACATTATCCAGAGTGGTGGGAGTGGGTAGAGAGTTCTTCCTCGAATATTAAGACTTGAATTGTTGCAGAGAACCTGCAATTTGATTCTTATTTTAATGAGCTTTGTTGCATGGAGAAAGTTTTCAATATTATCAAGAGTGAGTCAAGGCTACAGATAGAAATACTCCTTTTGTACAAAAAGTAGAAAATAATCTCTTTGTTAATGACAAAACCTTAAGTAGTGGCACTTTTTTTTGTGTGTGAATGACTATTGCTTTCCTATCTGCTGGCATTGCTATTCTGACAATTTTGTCAGTAATACTCATATCAGTAGGGTGCCACGTCTGGGCTATGTTTTCAAAATGGCAATAGTTGAAAGACTTACAGAAGAATATCCCCACAAAACTTCCTTTTTGGAATAGTTAGGCAACTTGTTTGTGCCACGAAAAGATACCATAGTAACAATAATGGCTATATTTGCTTCCAAGGAATACAAGTATAGATGAAAGGTATGTAATTACTTGGTTCTATTCATTCCATTCCATTCATTCCATTCCAACCCTTGACTATACATACAATGGTGGTCTGTTCGACACAGTACGGAATGTCAGTTTAGTTATTCATTCTGTAGACATTTGTTAAGCACTTAACCATAGTATTTAAACAATCACATTTGAGCCTCAACAACCAGAATTCTAAGAACAGCATCACTGTGTATTTTCTGAGTCTCAGAATACTCACCTAAAAATGGGGACAATAAAAGAAATAACCTTATAGGGTACATCCTTACCCTACAAATATAGTCCCTGAATCTGCTGCTGCAATACCATGTGGGGTACTGGTTAGCCATGAGAACTCTTAAGTCCTCCCACTATATAACTAATGAGTCTGAATGTGAATTGTAACAACATCCCAAGGAAACTGTTTTCCACATTAAAATTTGGGAAGCATAGGTTAGATGAAAAGTTAAGCAGGCTTTGAGGCCACACTGCTTGAATCCTAGCTCTACCCTTTATGTTTTGGGAGGTCTTGGCTTGACACTTAACCAATTTGTGTCTTTGTTTGTAACCTATAAAGTAGGGATGATCATAATAATAAAAATTTGTCTCATCTGGCCACTGATGGTTCACACTTGTTATCCTGGCTACTCAAAAGCTGAGAGTTGAGGATCACTGAAGCCAGCCCAGGCAAGAAAGTTCATGATACTGTAATCTCTAATCAATCATCTAAATATGGCAGAAGTGGGTGGTAAAATGCTAGCCTTGAGCAAACACCCTCAGGGACAGTGCCTGGGCAACAAGTTAAAACCTTGGGACTCACAAAAAGTTATCTCATGGAATTGTTAAGAAGCAGTAAATGAGTTGATATGTTTAAAGAGCTTAGACTAGGGCATAATATAAAAGCTCAGTCAGACTGTTGTTATAGTGATGATTAGGTTGTAAATGAAGAATAATAAATTGCAAAAATAGAAATTACTCTGTAAATATGACTTGCAGCATACAGAATAGTGCTGGGTATTGTCAGGAAGATGATGATTAAAAATTTAAAGCCAGGTATGGAAGCACAGACCTGTATTCACAAGAGTGCAGCAGTTAAAGGAAAATGAGTACAAATTCAAGGCTAATCTGACCTACATAGTGGAGATTCTCGATATAAAAAATAGGATCTGAAAAATAAAACAGACTCTGATCTCTTGGAATTGTTAACCTACTGGAGCTAATTCCATTCATACTTGGTGCCCACTCTAAAAAATTACAATCATTTTTCAGTAGTACCCACTCAAGGGTAATTAAGGCATCACTGTCATAACCTGGAGTTTGAATGATGACTTTAAATTATAATTTGTGAGCCTCGTTTTAACTAATGCTGCTCCAGACACCACAAAATGACTAATACGGTAAGGTAACTATAACCTTGCCTTGTCCATTTTAAACAGTTCTTATATAAATTATTCTCTGAGATTTATAATGCTGACAGCATTCAAAAGAAAAATACCATTTGAGAAGTTATATGGAAACAAACTGGTTTTTGTTTCTGAGGGTTAGAAGGGGAGCAGGTTGATTTTAAACTTCTACACATTTTCTAGGATACGTTTTGTAATGCAATGTACCTCAAACTTGGCTGTTGATTAGAACTGCTGAAGATCTTTAAAAAAAATAGTAATGCCAGGGTCCCATCCCCAGAGATGTAAATTTAATTGCTTTGGAGTGGGGCCCAGACCTAAGTATTGCATTGAAGTTCCCCAAGTGATCATAATGTGCAGTCATGGTTGAGAATTGCTGCTATAAAACACAGTAGACCAAAAGGTGCCCCCAACTAGTGAAGGAAGTTATCAGAAAGCAAATGACTCTGTACATCACCTTGATAACATCAATAAAAAGGTAAAAATTAAAAACGAAAGCAAAATGAGAACCAAGGACAAAAGAGGAATCAAAGAGAATGAAATAAAAAAGGATTACTAGGGCTGGGCTAGTGGTAGAGTGCTTGCCTTGCATGCATGAAGCCCTGGCTTCAATTTCTTGGCACATAGAAAAATCCAGAAGTGATGCTGTAGCTCAAGTAGTAAAGTGCTAGCTTTGAGAAAGCTCTAGGACAGTGCCAGGCCCTGAGTTCAAGGCCCAGGACTAGCAAAAATAAAAGGGGGATTTGTGATCAGCATTCTTCCCATATGTCCTGTGATAAATCAGAAAGAATATGTGATTTTTCTACTACCAGTCCAACTGGTGGTTTTGTAAATCTGATTTAGTTTCAGACAGACATCGTAAGTCCAAATATAAATCAGAATCCAAAGTAGTAGGAAGAAAGGGCACAGTTCCAGACCCACAGTACGGACAAAATGGCTATTGAGGAAAACCACCCAAAATAGTTGCTATCAAATTCATGCAATTAACTCATTCTAGTTACAGACTATGGAGATGTGTTAAACAAATACATCCTCTTCCCTCCTGTCCCTTGCACTATAAATAGAGAATTCTATAGATCAGAAATGATTGTATGTGCTACAGTATCTGGTAGTAAGTAGCGCCACACAGAAAAACCAAGTAATATTTGTGTTTGGTGGGAGATGCTATTTCAGATGGTAATGTCAGAGAGGGCAACCTTCCAAAACACTCAGAATATTTAGTTTCCAGCCCACAGCAGATTAGAAGTGGTACACTAGATGAAAACGGGAATGTCATTTGAAGGCAGACAAGCAAAAGCAAGGCATGTCAACCGACGGCCAGGGAGTGGCCAGGTGCTGCACACTCGCAGGCCTAGGGACTCTGGGGCCCAGCCTGAAGGTCTTCAATTTTGTTATTTTTATTTTTTATTTATTTTTTTCATATATTTTTATTATAATTAATAGAAGGGTTTCATGATATTTGCCAGATAGATGGTGCATTAATTCCCATACATTGATACCCTTTCACATGTCTTGGTCCCCATTTCCAAGGTCTTCAATTTTGATATAGCCTTTAGATCATGTCTGTGACAAAACAAAAGCATCTTGTTCTCTCACTTCCTTTACTGTTTCTATCATTTCTTGGCCCCTTCAACACAGTACACTTGAAAACATGAATTTGATTCCATTCATCTTTGTATTTTTAGTACCTTCCAGAATGACACCTATCAAAGCAGTAATAAATATCTACCTTATGGATGGTGATGAGGAGTCACTCCCAAATATTGCAATAACATTAATATATCCACAATTCTTAGCGTTAAGAATTAAAAATACATTGTTTTAACTTCAGACTGGGTGTTTAAAGCAATAGGAGAGTCATAGCATTTGAAAGGACTCATTTACAGAAAACTCCTCATTCCCAGAGATGTGGCAGAAAGGTGGTGTTACTGTGATCTTGTCCTGACATCACCTTATTTCTCTTCCTGCCTCTCAGTAGGGAGCAGTGATCAAATTTCAGAGTGTACATAAATCACATGGGGAGTGGAGCTAATCAAGAATTTGGATTTCCAGGCTACATCCTCAGTGATTATGATTCACTAGGACTAAGATACAGTCTAGGAATAAGGATAAAAACAGCTAATGTTAATCAACACTTGATAATTACCAAGCATCATTCTAAATTCATATCCTAGCTCATATTATCAAAAATAGTAAGTAACATGGCATAGTTGCTTTTAACAGATAAAGAAAATGAGGCTCAGATCAATTAGAAGGAGCCTGGGATTCAAATTCTAACACTCAAATTCTACAGCCTATACTCTGAAGCTCATCAAATCTGTTGCCCCTTTTTGAAATAATAATAATTTACTATTTTAATTTTAATATGTTCTATATTAAATATGTTTACATTTGTTACATAAATATATAGAATATTTTAATTTATTATTATTATTATTATTATTTAGTTGTACAAAGGAGTTACAATTCCATAAGACATGCTATGAGTACAACATTTCTTGGTCAATGTCATACCTTCTTTTATTCAATATTTTTTTATCTCTTAGTGCATACATTTATGAAATATTCGAGTTGATGGACCATTCATGATGGCCTGGTGACCTGGGATCTTGATGGTTTTACAAGGAAGTCTGCCCTGTAGTCTTTCTTTCACTGCCTGCATCCCTAACTTATAACTTCAATTTCTTAGATCCTGGCCATTCAAGCTACCCTTCTCAAAAAAGGATCCTGCCTTACTGGTTTAAAAAGAGAATGATGGTTGGGTATACTTCTGTGACAAGAATAGATAAAATACAAATCTTGATTAATTATGTAAGCACAGCACCTAATGTTTTCAAATGGGAAACAGAAGAAGAAACTACAACAATGATAGAGCAAATGAGAAGGGCAAGGTGTGCCCATGTGAGAAGAGGAAGAGAGAAATAGAGATCAACCATGTTGTTTCTGTGTTTTGGCCTGCTTATCAGAATCATCTGGTAGATAACAAGAAGACTAGAACTCTGTCTGGAAATTTCCTCTGGTTTCAAAAAGGTGCTAAGCATGGAGTTGAGGCAGGCCAGAAGAGTTAGATAACGTCTCCTAACACAATAAGGAACAAGAAGTGATAAATATTCTTCCTTATTCCTTGTAGCAGACAACTTAAGGTGTGTTTGCATCATATAACAAAGGGCCCCATAGGATTAAGCCCCTGTCACCCACAAGGATATGTTATAACATATTTTATTGGCTTTCCTCCCAGTCCTACCTTGCTTTCTTCTCCCTCACTGTGCTTCTTCTCAAGTAAATTAATTGCTCTCAAATCTTTGTCTTAAATTGTACTTTTCATGAACTCAATTTATGAAAAGGAGTACATATTATAATTCTAGGGACTACTGTAGATCAAGTTCTAATTTTTTATGGATGAATCTCTTAGTATAACAAAGAGATCCACAGCTAGATGGAAAGGTAAGTGGTTTACAGTTGCAACTACTGATTTTCTTGGGTTTGGTTTTTGTCTATCTACTCCCAGATATGTGACCTAAAATATTTTTAAATGGCTAAAATTGTCCTGTTAAAGGTGGAAAAACTATTAAGGTTGCTTCTGGGACTAGCATTTTAGTAAATGCCAAAAATTCTGTCTGCAGGGATGAAAGGAGAAAAGAGCAAGATGAACACTGAGGCATTTCTTTGGTGTTTGTTGTAAACACTAATTTAAAACCTAGTACATATAACTGGGGGTAGAGGTACATGCCTGAAGTTCAGAAGTTGAGGCTGGAGGATCACTGGAATGCAGGAGAATTCAGTGCCAACTTGGACAACACAGCAAGAGCCCATCATTTAATATTAAATTTTAAAATAATAAAACCTAAAATATATCATAGGTTCTCTGATGTTGCAGAACATGTATTACAAATGTTTTCGTAAGAGCCTATCCATATACTTCCCAGAAACTTCTCACCCCCTTTGCCACTTGAGCTTCCATTGCTTTTGTGGCAGTTTTGTCGCAGAGTGCACCAGAAATAACATTTTACAGCATCTATGTCTTGAACTGAGATATACATTTTGGATATATATATATATATGTATATATACATATACATATATACACACATTTTAGATGTTCACTTAATTCTACTACTGTGCTAAAACAAAGTTCAAATAATTCAGAAAATTGAAAACATGGAGACAAATCAAGGCCTAACCACAACTGGGCTAACTGTACACCATCTGCACAAGCTTGCCACCCATGTGAATAAACATCCTTAAAGTGGTGCCTCTGGCCCCAAGTTGAGCCCCTGTGGTTCACAATGTAAAAGCAGGGGCCATTCTTCCTGCAGAGCTCTGTAAAATTGCATATTTTCAGCAAAATAAATAAGAAACAAGAAAGAGGAGGAGGAGGAGGAAGGAAGGAAGGAAGGAAGGAAGGAAGGAAGGAAGGAAGGAAGAGGAGGATGAACTACATTTTGGGAGTTATTTTTTATGTAACTGTGAATAACTGACACATATGTTCTTCCAAGAATGGAACTGGGATTCAGATTCCACTTAAACCGTTATTTAAAAAAAAAAGAAAACTGAGTGTTTTCCCCTTCATAATGTCTACAGTGTCAAGCTTTCCCCTGGATCTTCATGCATTTCTACTTCCACTAATTTTGCTATAGCAATAGGGATATATTCAAATCTCACTAACAGTAAGAGCATTCAAGTAACTATAAATATTTGTTCATTGATAGATAGGCACAGTGCTTTTCTTATTGACTCTGGTTCTTTGGAAACAGAATTTTCCATAAACTTAACTGGGTATCTCTGGAAAATAAATTTTATTAAAGCTGATACTGTGCTTTCAGTACTGTGGGTAAGCTGAATAAGTTCAAGGAACTATATGGTACAATCTTGAAGCAATATCTCTTTTAGCTCCCATAGATAATAAAAAAGCACCTTCTTCACTTGTCTTCCAAAACAGAGTAACAGGAATCCATTCACAGTTCACAATAACACCTAAAAAAGCCCAGGGCCAGATGGATTCACAGCTGAATTGTATAAGGTCTTCAAAGCAGAACTCGCACCAATACTCCTAAAACTCATCAACGAAATTGAAAATGAAGGTTCTTTACCAAACTCATTCTATGAAGCCAGTATAACCCTCATCCCCAAACCAGACAGAGATTCATCAAAGAAAGAACTATAGACTTATTTCTTTGAAGAACATCGATGCAAAACTTCTCAACAAAATACTGGCCAACCGTCTACAACAACTCATCAAAAAACTATACACTAGGATCAAACAGGTTTCATCATGGGGAGGAAAAGCTGGTTCAACATACACAAATCAACTAATATAATTTAACACATCAACAGGAGCTGGGAGAAAAATCACATGATTGTCTCAATAGATGCAGAAAACGCATTTGACAAGATCCAACACCCCTTTATGTTAAAAGCTCTGGAGAAACTAGGAATCCATGGAACATTCCTCAATATAATAAAGGCTGTGTATGACAAACCAACAGCTAGTATTACACTTAACGGTGAAAAGCTAAAGCCATTCCCTCTAAAATCAGGAACGAGACAAGGATGCCCACTCTCTCCACTCCACTTTAACATAGTACTAGAATTCCTAGCCAGTGCAATAAGGCAAGAAGCAAGCATAAAGGGATCCAAATAGGGAAAGAGGAAGTAAAACTTTCCCTCTTTGCAGATGACATGATCCTGTATTTAAAGAATCCTATAGACTCTACTCCCAAGCATCTTGAGCTGATTCAAAACTTTGGAAGGGTAGCAGGGTATAAAATTAACCCTCAAAAGTCAACACCAACAGTGAGAGGAATGAGGCAACAATCAGGAAAGCAACTCCTTTTGCAATAGCCTCAAAGAAAATAAAGTACCTAGGAATGTAAAGGACCTTTTTGATGAAAACTTTAAAACCTTGAAAATGGAAATTAAAGCAGAACTGAGGAAATGGAAAAACCTCCCATGCTCCTGGATTGGAAGAATCAATATCGTGAAAATGGCAGTCTTGCCAAGGGCTATCTACAAATTCAACGCAATACCCATCAATATCCCAATGGAATTCTTTAAAGAAATAGAAGGGGCAATCCAAAATTTCATATGGAATAATAAAAGACCCCATATAGCAAAAACACTTCTTAGCAGAAAGAACAGCACAGGAGGAATTTCAATACCAAACTTTAGACTCTATCACACAGCTATAATTATCAAAACAGCTTGGTACTGGCACAAGAACAGGCCTGAAGACCAATGGAATAGAACTGAGGACCCAGATATTAAACCACAGACCTATGGCCAGCTAATCTTTGACAAGGGAGCCAAAAAATAGAATGGAAGAAAGATAGCCTCTTCAACAAGTGGTGCTGGCAGAACTGGTTAAGCAGTTGCATCCTTCTATGTCACCCTGTACTAGAATTAACTGCAAATGGATCAAAGACCTGGAAGTAAACCCCGAAACTCTGAAAACTTTACAAGAAGGAATAGGAGATATACTAGACCTCTTTGGCACAGGTCGAAACTTTCTAAATAAGGACCAATAATCACAACAAATCAGAGAAAGGCTGGATAAGTGGGACTGCATTAAACTGCAGAGCTTTTGTATGGCAAAGGACATAGCTAGTAAACTAATCAGGAAGCCTACAGAGTAGGAGAAGATCTTCACCAACCATACAACAGACAAAGGCCTCATATCTAAAATATATCAACAGCTCAAAAAATTGAATCAATCCAAAACTAATCTCCAAAGTAACAACCATCCCATTAAAAGATGGGCCAAAGACTTAAAGAGAGTCTTCTCTGAAGAAAAAACAAAAATGGCCTATAGACACATGAAGAAATGCTCAACATCTCTGGTCATAAAAGAAATGCAAATCAAAACAACACTAAGATTCCACCTCACACAGGTTAGAATGGCCAGGATCAAGAAAACTAATAACAACAGATGCTGGAGGGGATGTGGCCAGGAGGGATCACTACTACACTGTTGGTGGGAGTGCAAACTCGTTCAACCACTATGGAAAGCAGTATGGCAGTTCCTGAGAAGACTAAACATAGAGCTCCCCTATGAACCAGCAATTCCACAATTTGGCATTTATCCACTCATCCAGAAAGAAGGACATACTAAATCCACCAACACAACAATATTCATTGCAGCACTATTTACCATAGCAAAGATATGGAACCAACCTAGATGTCTCTCAGTTGATGAGTGGATCAACAAGATGTGGTATTTATACACAATGGAATGCTATGCTGCTGTCAGAAAGAACGACATTGCCCCATTTGTTAGGAAATGGAAAGACTTAGAAAAGATCATATTAAGTGAAGTAAGCCAGACTCAAAGGAACTTAGGCTCAATGGTTTCCCTCATTTGTCATAATCAGTAGAAACCTTGGGCTTGACTAGCAGAGATTTGCAATAGAGCAAAACCTTGATACAAAAGGCCATATAGTAGGACGCTAAATGAAAGGATCTCTAGGATATAGAAACATAAGCCATATAATGAATGATTGTTGTTCTTAAGGTATTATGTTATCTCTCATCTCTTTTGCTGTCCCTTGGTAATCTCATAGTTACAGTATCTCACTTTGTTACATAATATATCGGATATATTTGCATTTGGTTATTTGAAATTGGATAGGGAAGGGGGAAAAACAAGATGAGGGATGGGGGTGGGGGGAGGGAAATGGGGACCAAGACATGTGAAAGGGTATCAATGTATGGGAATTAATGCAACATCTATCTGGCAAATATCATGTAACCCTTCTATTAATTACAATAAAAATATATGAAAAAAAGAATACTGAATACTGAAATATTTTTGGCATGTGGTTATGTTATTTACTGTCAGATTTTTTTTAATATTTCAGGAAAGGCTAACCCAATCTTGTCAAAATGACTAAATGCCTTAAACAGCTAAAAGCTGTATTTAAAATATTTCTGTCAAGACTAAGTAATTTTTTCAAGTTGCTGCCAAATACTCTCCGACAGTATGTCTCTCTAAGAATTTATCATATCTCTTCCAGAAATAAGAAATCCTCTTATGAGTTTTATTTGACTAAAAAATATATTCATAATTCCATAGTTTACATTCATAAAAATATTTTCCCTATACAAAACTGACTCAGCATTAATTAGAATTGTTTGAAAAATTCCAACCTAGCATTGTTCTATTGGTAGTAATACTTCAATAAATAACTGTAATCATATTAAAATTAATTTTAATGACAAATATTGCATAAGATTTATGTTGTAAGATGGAAATCATTTAACTTTTCCTGCTAATAAATCCAATTCAGTATAGTTTGTAGTAGGCCCATCTTAAGCAAAAACACAGTACATGGATTGGGTAACCTACTGAATTTCAACAAATGATTCCTTCCATCAATTTGTCAACCCTCAAAATGTGACAGACACACCTGTGATGCAATAGACTTCCTAGATAGGATGAAATCCTGACACAAGTAGTTTTGAAATTATCTTAATCTTTCTGCTCCTGAAGGAGCAGGGAATGACAAATGTGTTTTTACACTAAAAGTCACTGATAGTAAGTAAACAGAAAAGCTTACATAGTCACAGTAAAAAATGGTTCAGGATCAGGAAACAGAAAAAGGAGAAAATGTACTTGTGTGGAGGGACAATCCATTAACATGACACTTTTACCTTTAAAATAAACATTAAAAGAAGAAACAATGTCACAACCAGCCCAAGGTAAAGTCACATAGAACATATAGGCCAATCTTCAGTCCAAACCAGTTCAGGGATATGAAATACAATAAAATATAACCCCTACTAAGCTCTGTGCCAGGTACATAGTACTGAGGGGAAAACATGATCAAGATCTTGGCTAAGAAACTAACAAGCTTATTCTGGCCACCTAACTGGAACAAATGGACTAGAGCAGGAAGTAACTTTCCGGCTCCTATGTTACCTGAATCCATTATATGCGTTTGAAATTTTCTTGAAGAAATCGACTTTCATGGAAAGTAGTTCGTAAAAAATAAGATTGGGTTGGGGCTGGGAGTTTGGCCTAGTGGTAGAGTGCTTGCCTAGCATGCACAAAGACCCGGGTTCGATTCCTCAGTACCACATACATAGAAAAAATGCCGGAAATGGCGCTGAGGCTGAAGTGGTAAAGTGCTAGCCTTGAGCAAAATAAAGTCCAAGGATAATGCTCAGACCCTGAGCTCAATCCCACGACTGGCAAAAAAAAAAATCAGATTGGGGGTAAAGAGTGGATGGTTTTAAGTTCCCTAGGCAGTGATGCTTGAGTGGAAAATAAGCCTGCTGGCAAAAGTAAATTTTTGTGAAGAGTAAATTAGCTATTTTTTCCCTTTGATGATATTCCTCTCATGGAGAAAAATACTCAAAGGCTTAGGGTTCCACTTATTCATTCAACATGTGTTTAATGAACACCTACTACATAATCGGCACTGTTCTAAGTATACTGCATAGATGAAAACAATGATCCTATCTATTCTCAAAGAGCTGATACTCTTTCATGCTATGACAAAAAATGGTTAACATAGCAGACTCTAGACTGCTCTTAGGAAGGCTTGCTTGCAAGGTGGGCATTTGGCTGGCATTTCGGAATTTGGCATTACAGCTATCCATTTTTTTTGAAGCACAAAAAGTGAAGAGGATATTTTATTTATTTTTTTACTTTAAATAATTTTTATTGTGATTAATAGAAGGGTTACATTATATTCACCAGATAGAAAGCGCCTAACTTCACATTGATACTCTTTCTCATGACATGGTCCCCATTTCCCTCCCACCCTCCTCTTGCTTATCTTGATTTCCCTCCTTCCCTATCCAATTTCAAATAATCAATTAAGCACATATAAAATATATCAATATGAGATAATCAAGGGATGGCAAAAGCGATGAGACATAACATAGTACATTAAGGACAATAGTCACTCATTTTAAGGCTTTTGTTTCCTTATCCTGGAGGTCCTTACATTTAGTGTCATACTATTTGGCCTTATGTCTCTAGAATTTGTTCTATTGTAAATCTTTGCTAGGAGAGCCCAAGGTTTCCACTGATTATGACAAATGAGGGAGACTATTGGGCCTATTATGTTCCTTTGAGTCTGGCTTACTTCACTTAATATGATTTTTTCTAAGTCTTTCCGTTTCCTTACAAATGGGGCGATGTCATTCTTTCTGACAGCAGCATAGAATTCCATTGTGTATAAATACCACATCTTGTTGATCAACTGAGGGGCATCTGGGTTGGTTCTGTATCTTTGTTATGGTAAATAGTGCTGCAATGAACATCAGTTTAGGTCTTACCATCTGATCAGATATCTGAAAGGAAGTGAGGACACTAGTCAAGGTGATATGGCTTGTTCCTTCCCTTCCTCCATTCTTCTCTCTCTCTCTCTCTCTCCCTCTCCCTCTCCCTCTCTCTCTCTCTCTCTCTCTCTCTCTCTCTCTCTCTCTCTCTCTCTCTCTCTCTCTCTCTCTCTCTCTCTCTCTTTTTCAGCATTGGAGTTTTGAACTCAGGACCTTACATTTGCTAGACAAGTGCTCTATTACTTGAGGTATATTTCCAGACTTTTTTTGTCAGTCGTAGGGCTTGAACTCTGGGAGTGGGTGTTCTCCCTGAACTCTTCAGCTGAAGGCTACCGTACTTCCCCTTGAGCCACAGCACCACTTCCCATTTTCTAGTGGTTAATTGGAGATAAGAGTCTCACGGTCTTTAGTGCCCCGTCTGGCTTCAAACTGATTCTCAGGTCTCAGCCTCCTGAGTAGCTAGGACTACAGGTGTGAGCCACTGCACTCAGATACTTCCAGACATTTTTGCTCTAGTACTTTTTCAGATAGGGCCTCATATTTTGCCTAGCATAGTTTGGACCACAATCTTTCTATCTTGGCCACATCACTGAGTTTGCAGATTACCTCAATACACCTAATTCATTCTTTGAGATAGTGTCACTAACATTTTCTCTCAGTTTTGTGTGAAACTGTGATTCTCCTATCTCCACCTCTCAAGTAACTGGAAATATAGATATGAACTATTTTGTCCAGACCAGGAAAGAATTTTGTAGGCAGAAAGAACAATTCATGCAATGGCCCTATGGTAGTATGCTATTTATGTGTAAGGAAATGTAAGGAAGCTAATGTGTCTGGAACAGTACTAGTCAAGTGTGTTTGGTAGGAAAGGAGATCATTAAAATAAGGGCAGAAAGAGCCATTTTTCATCATTTACTGCCTTGTAGGGCTATCAAGAGGATAACAGAAATTTAAAAAAATAAGAGTAGGATAATTAATGACATCAAGAATAAGATGAATATATGAAAAACATGCGCCACTGATGTTCATAGTCACAAAACAGGTCATATATTTGTCTGAGGGTCAAAAGATGTTGAGTCATATTATTTCACCCTTAAAATTGGAACTACATAAAAATAACAACATAGTAGTAATCTTATTATTGGATTGAATAAATGCTATCACTCTTCGCTTTTCACATTTGCAAATGCGAATGCCCTTACTAAACAATAGCAAATCCATTCTGGTTCTACGAACTGACCTTGGTAACAAATGGTCCATGATTTGCATTCAGATAAGAAAACAGTTTGGGATTTTTCATGGCATTCCCAATGAGATAGAGTAGATGTAAAGTTGATGTGTAGTTGTGCAATATTCTTCAGCATCTGCCACACTCTTTCTCCGGAATACCAATCTTTTCATACTTTCTAGAAGTCTAGAATCCTGAGAACATGTATCTACATATCTATTCCCAACCAACAACTTTATGCTGTCTCTGCCAACATAGGTTATGAAAGAGTACAGAAATTTTCCTTGTTTACACCCATGCCCTTGTAATTACTTTGTAGTTTTTCCTATCAAGAAGTGGTGTTTACCACTCTCACAAGAAAGGTAGATATTATACCTCCATCAGGTTCCCATGTCCCCTTCTTCTTTGTGTGTTTTAATTTGATTTGCCTTTTAATCTTGGTTTTAATAAGAGTGCTTCACATAAGGGCTATGGCTCAATAAACTTTTCCAAGGAAAGTAGTTGTATCTAATTGCCATCTTGTGGTATTAAACCAGTAATATTTGCCTTCTTTGATAAACAAAATCTTTTACTGAATATTTTATTGTAGTTAACAGAAGGGTTATAGTTATATTTGCCAGACAGAGGGTACATTACTTCACATGCATTGATACCCTTTCTCATGTTTTGTCTCCGATAAATACGGTCTTAAGAGGACTTGAAAGCTTATATTCCTGCTTATTTTTTTAAGAAATGAAATTTAATCTAATTTATATATGTCATATATCAATAACTAAAAGGTAGCCACTGTGTTCCCTACTTCCAAAATTCAGCCATGCCTGTCCTAGCCCAATAATTAAGACCTGACCAATACAAAGGATCTACGAAGGGAAGGAGGCCATTCCAGATGAGCCAGTGTCAACTGACTTCTAAGGTTACAAAGATGACATATACAAAAAGCCAGCCAAAATAAGAAAAGCCTGATTCATATTAGCAGAACTACCTGTTGGTCTATAGAATTGTGAGCAAAAACAATAACCGCATGATCCACCAAGTTTTTGGAGGGTTGTGTTCTGGCTTGATTGTCTCAGGAAAATTCTCCAGATAATTCATTGTAAGAGGTCTAATGTTCAAAGCACTGTAGAATCTCTTATCACATCTCTTAGGATAAAGGTAGATCTGACTATTACTTCAAAGCCTGGAGGGCTTGGAGGGAAGTCACTTACTTCAAAGACTAGATGCTTGCATTTGGTTTGAGACTCCAACAATGCTGATCAAGCTGCTTTATTCTCTCTCCAGCTCACCAGGACAACAGCCATTGAAATACTGGAAATATTCTCTGCTCAAGTACAACAAAGGGTAGATTCTGAGGGAAGCTAAGCTATTGGCAAAGTGGGGGAAAGCAGGAAGGGCACAGATGTCAGAACAACAGAGAAAGGACTTGGTGCTTGGATGAAATGTGGGCAGGCTGCCCAGCAGGGAAGCTGGCATCATTCCAATATTACAGTATCATTTCACAGAGAAGAGATAATATTTTCATTTCCAAAGAATAGCAGAGTTGCCCATTTCCTTGTTTGTTTCTTAGGCAGCAATGTGTAAAAATAATTTAAATCCTAAATGTATTTTGTACTTGTCCAGCCTCATCATTCTTTACCTCATACTTCCAGTTTCCTCAAAGAATCCCACAAAAATGACAAAACATAATTCACTGAAAGCTACTGAACAATGGAGGCTAAGGATGGAAAAAATGAAAGCAAACAAGGGAGTGTATGTAAGATATTGTGTATTCATGTGTGAAACACCATGGTTAGATGCCCTTGAGCAATTAACATACGTATACTGAAAAAAGAAGAATGTAAAATAGGTCCTAGTTTAGGTGTAGGTACCAGTGGAAGGTGGGAGGGTGAATGGAGAGAATGATGGAGAATAAATGTGGTTAAAGAAAATTCATGTGCATGTGTGAAAACTGAACAGTGAAGCTTGATGAGATTGTCTTAGAAAGAGGGAAGGGATGTGACAGAGGGAGTGAGTCTTATCAAGAGCTGTTAGAAGAATATATAGATTATCGAAATGAATACCCCTTGTACAATAAATTGATGCTAATAAGAATGTGAAAAGATGCCGGGTGCTGATGGCTCACATCTCTAATCCTAGCTACTCAGAGCCTGAGATTTGAGTATCATGGTTCAAAGCCAGCCCTGGCACCAACCTCTAGAAAATCAGGTGTGGTTCAATGGCTCAAGGAGTAGTGTGGTACCCTTGAGCAGGAGAGCTCAAGGACAGAGCCTGGTCCCAGAGTTCAAGTCCCATGGCCAACAAAAAGGAGGTGGGTGGGAATGTAGCCTAGTGTTAGTGTGCTTGCCTAGCATGTACCAAGCCCTAGGTTGGATCCCTAGGTACCACAGATTCAGAAAAAGCTGGAAGTAGTGCTGTGGCTCAAGTGGTAGAGCACTAGTCTTGTGCAAAAAGTGTCCAAGGATAGTGCCCAGTTAAGTCCCAGGATTGGCAAAAAAAAGAATGTGAAAAGAAAAAAAAGAATTCTTAAATGTTCTCATGACCACCAACTTCAACATATATAAAAGGCACACCTTTTAATCATCATTCTTGGACAAAGATCAAATAGTTGCAGAGCATTTCAAAGTCATACCTTTCAACACAAGTTGACAATGTACAGTGCAAAGCAGGCACAGCTTTCCAGGAAGAATATTACATTGAGATACAAACTCAAATCTAAGAATTGCACCAGTATTATTCATCACCAAATGTGGTAAATGAAACATCATACTCCCTGTTCCTTGGAGCTTGATGTCTTCTTAGATGTGTCCTCAAAGAACTCTTAGCCCTGGCAATTGTCAAAACCAAAGCAAATCCCAAAATCTGGGCAGCCAAAAAGAAGAGGCAGACTTCCGACATGTGACCACAAAAGCAGGGAGGTGATGTGAAGTTCACACATAACATTTGATTTCAATGTCTAAATTTCCATGGAATTAGAGTTCAGTTCTTTTAATGTAAGGTCTTCACGAAATCCAGATATTCTAGCTCTGGTATTTCTGCCACTCTGTCCCACCAAGACCATGTTCACCTTCAGGCCACAGCAGAAGATAGTGCACACTCTCTTTTGGAAGCAATAAAGAAAATTCTGTAAAAAAGATTAATTTGATGATGTTATCAGAAGCCTATCCATATCTTTTCACAGACAACATACATTTTAGAGGAATCTGTGAAACTCTTCTATTTCTTTTACATAAGTGAAACAAAATAAAAATTTGACTTCTATTCCATTTTCTCCCCCAATTCTAAAATCTTTTCAATGCAGAAATTATTCCTTTTCATGTGGTGACTAGACACAGATAAAAATATATGAGCTAATTCAGAGCCAGGAAGCACAGAGAAAGAAGATTAAATGGGCCAATCACCTTTGAAATACTACAAAACCAAGCCCAAAAGGCCTGATTTTGACTGTACATCCTGTGTTTCTAATTGAGAAAAGGAAATAAAAATCTCCCTCCAACATAATCTGTATTTTTCTTTCATTCCAAAAGAAGAATTAATTCCTACTACAGTAATATCTGAGTTATTTTAATGACATTAAATGAGAGAGACAAATCAGTTATTAAGGCTCCACACTGTAAGAACCCTAGTTTAACATAGGTCTAATTAACTATAGTTGATGCAGAAGGTCATCTAAGGATTAAAAGCAAAAATATACTAGAGTTGTCCCAAAATATTTCTAACTGAAGAATTTATACACAAAGGACATTTTAAAGAAGAATATGTCATCAAGATTTTCTTCATGGCCCATGCTGCTTTGTTCTTTATCAAAAGACCATATTGATTGTTCCTTATCAAGAACTCAATCTTGAAGTATCTAAGTGACATTCAAATTATAATCAATAGTACAGGGTTTTCTTTCAAAACCATTAGAGATTCATTAAGCTGACAACACAAGCTGTTTAGTACTTGAACTTTCTAAAAAAGGCTGAAAGATAAGGGAAGCCACTATAATTAAGACTTTGGGCATTGTGCTGTTGAATTTACAGACTGCTTTGTGTTTTGTATGCACAACATGAGGTCCATTTGCCTTTCCTTTTGAATTCAGGTAGAATCCGTGCCTTCAGCATACCTTATGTGTAAATATCTGATAACTTGGAGAGAAAAATACTTTGGATGCTGAAAGTCTTTTTGACCTTTGCTTCCTCTCTCTATCAAATCTCTCTGACCATATACTTACTGTATTGCCTGTAATGAAGGTTACATTCTGCGAAGAAAAGAACAAAGTTGAATCACAGCAGGCAGGAGAATTTTGCTTTGAGTTTCTTTTAGTGTGGTACACAGTACACAGTTGTATACCCCAAAGCAATTTTCCCCTTTCTTGCTTGCTAATATTTTTCAAGGTAACCCTGAAAAAAATGTAAGCTTTTCCCATCTCCCATGTTGGGCTATATGAAGAATTCAGGTTTCAGATCTAGGGAGAAAGTTGATGATGTTTTCTTGGACAACTTTTGCTGTTCTGATAAGCTCAAATATGCCTGATACATTCAAGCTTTCCCTTTTCTTACTGTGAATAGAGATATGATATTTAGAGCATCTACATACACCTGCAACCATGAGGCATGAGTGGCAAGGAAGTATGGAAACAGGCCCTAACTTCAGTTCATTGAGCAAATACCAACAGTTATCTACTTCTGCACTTCCCTAAATGTTAGAAAAATCACTGTATTTTAAGTCACAGTAAATCAGTTTTCTTAAAAAAAATCAGTGCTTATACATTCATCTAGTAAAACAAAATCCAGTATTCATGTTCGGATCTGAGATTTCATTGTCTAAAATAATCCGTTGCTTTACAGTAATATGTAGTCCTTGGTAACAGAAGCATGTCAGGGTATCATAGTGGGTGATGGCCTACGCAATCTCATTAACAGAATCTGTTACTTCTATTACACTCAAGAACAAAGCAAACAAATAATCATTTTATCGAAGGGTACTCATTTCATGCACCATTGGTCATGCATCACAAGTTGAAGAGTACAAGTAGAAGTTGTAGCCTCCTAAGAACATAATTAAGTTGCATATCCCAGGGCCTGATAATTCCTTAGGGTATGGAAAGCATTCTTTAAAGTAAGGTAGGGAGTTGCCTTCAATAGCTCTTTCATGAAACTCATTCCTCTCAATAACATTTTGTGTGCCAGTACTGGGGCTTGAATTCAGGGCTTCATGCATTTGCTTAGTTGTCTACTCCAGGATGGGGTTCTAACACTTAATACACACCTCTAGCTCAAGCTTTTTGCTGAGTCATTGTAGATAAGCATCTCAGGAACTTTTCTATCCTGGCTGGCCTTGTATGGTGATCCTCAGATCTCAGCCTCCCGAGTTAGTTAAGAATTACAGGCAGGAGACACCAGCACCCAGCTTAGCATTTTCTGATGAAAATAAATTTGACTACACTGGTTCTCTGGTATTAGGGGTCGAACACAAGGCCTTGTATATGTTGACTACATGTGCTATCACTGAGTTCTACCCTCTAGATCCAAAAGTTAATGATTTTAATGACCATGGTTAAAAATGTCACAGGATATAGGCATAAAAGAATGGTTTCCAATGTGAATACTTGTCACAGAGTAAGCCAAATGTGCTTATTATATGAGAACATATATAATCAGGCAAAGACAATATGTATGGACAGCTTCTAGTAAAGGGTTACTAGGATCTACTTGCTAGCTCACAAAAGGAGGTACCCTATGAAAGAAGGTGTCTTACCATTCAAAACGTGGCCCTTGGAGCATGAACACTGGTAACAATAGAATCTTAAAACAGACGCAGAATCTTACACACCACTGCAGATTTCTAACACCTTTTGCAGGCATATAAAATGCAATAGAGTTAGAGAAGCATTGGTTCAGAATTATTAAGAATGTCTATAGGGCCAGGAACGTAGCATAGTGGTGGAGTGCTCACCTAGCATGCACAAAGCCCTGGGTTTGATTCCTCGGTACCACATACACAGGAAAAGCCAGAAGTGTCTAAATCAAGTTATATCTGTAATGTGGAGATGTTAATTATTCTGACCCATAAGTGAAGGGCAGACATTGTCTAATATCCAGAGGAGTGCAAACACTGCAAAAACATGAAACATTTGCCATAAGGAGAAGAAGAAAAACTACTCTGCTTTCAGTACCAGTAATTCATATATTTGCAAGTTCAAAGATGAGTTTTTTCCTAAATGTCATTTTTATCAAAATGTCAAGGTTATTGTAAATTCTTCTTGATGACAATGATAACATATTGCTGAGAAACATGGTATGGATATGCATTGCAGATTTTTCATAAAGTGCCTACTGTCATCTCTATGATGCAACATCATTATTAAAAAATCTGTCATGCTGTCTGGTTTAAACTATTAGAAAGGGTTACCTGCTTCAGGCACTTGAACTGAAATAGAGTCTAGAATATTATGTACAGCTTGCCCACATTATCAGAATCTAGAGCATATTTAAACCGATAATAGCACCCATTTACTTGAGAAGAAAAGCACATAGTTTGCTCTTCAAAGAAGTGTGGATGTCATGCTAAATGAAATTGGCTCTGAAAGTCAGTGATGCTCTTAACAGCACTCTAAGGAAAGATTTAACAGAGGTTTCAAGATGTTATCCCAACTTCCCTGAAACTAACAGTAATCTTTGGGTGAAAAGCCTTCAAAGAGAGAGCCTCAGGATTTCTGATTTCTAAGTAAAGCTGAACATTCTTGGCAATCCTTCTGCCTGTAGACAGAAGTATGGTAGCATTGAGCAAAGGCTCTTAGTGTAGTCACTAGATCAGAAACATCAACATCGCCTGGGGATGTGTGAGAAATTCAAATTCTTCAACTCCTATGCTCTCCTTAGGATATGGATGAATACCAGCTTTAAGAATGACTAGGATCAATACAACTCAAATGATCACTGAGGGTAGCCTAGTTTTATTTTGATGATTTTCTTTCTAATCCATCATGGTTTGCTACTCTCATCAAAGAATATATTGATACATTGCCAGAAAAATGAAATGAATGAGACATATACAAAACCAGGTCTAATTTTGTATTGTTAGATTCAATTGACAACAAAATTACTCAAATGACTCCAAAAGATCTTAAATGCTTGCTCTCAATTTCTGTACTTCTGGTCCTAACAGACAAGTAACATTTTTACAGCGTAGTACTAGCCTTAAAGCCACACTCTGTATAGCAATGCTCAAGATATTCAAAAAGGCATTTTTCTAAACAAACAAGTAAATACACAATTTTATTGATTCTAAAATATGCTTCTTTTTTCATGTCTTAACATCTCTGAAAATTCATATTGCATCTCAAAATTCTTACCATTCAGAAGGCAACAGACTTAGCATTGACAGCCTGTGTATGTGCGTCAACCTCCCCCTCCCCCATATAAGTGCCAGCCACATGAGGAAACATTGCCACAGTGAAATAGTTTTGCTTTATAAAGAAATGATCCATCGTCAGGTTTTTTGATGGTACAAAGGATGATATTTTGTGCAAAATCATGACCATACATAAATCTCAGGTGAGAGTACTTCATGAGAATGGTTTGAAAATATTTTAGCAACTTATTTTATATTTTCCACTAGGTATGCTAAAAGTTACATGTAACAAAAGTCATTGTTTAAAAGGCCCTAAGGTCGGGCATGGTGGTTCATGTCTATAATCCTAGCTACTCAGGAAGCTGAGATCTGAGGATCAAGGTTCAAAGCCAGCCCAGGCAATACAAAGCCTTGAGAATCTTATCTCCAATTAATCACTAGGAAATGGGAAGTGGGGCTGTGGCTCAAGGGTAGGGAGGTAGCCTAGAGCTGAAAAGCTCAGGGATAATGCCCAGGCCAGACTTCAAGCCCCATGAACCGCGAAAATAAATAAATAAATAAATAAATAGTCCTAAGGACTCTTTGAATGAGCATAAATTCCTAAATGATATGGAAATACTATATCAGTTTAATGGACAGGCTTTCCCCCCCATTCCTAATAGTACATAAAAATGTCTCTTACAAATGTTAGAAAACATAATTGACTAAATACTGCAAATCCATAAAAAAACATATTTAGGAGCTTTATCTTGTGTGAGTGTTGTTCTTAATGTACTATATTTCTCTTCTCTTTTGTTGCCCTTTGGTTAATCTCATATTGTTACAGTAGCTGACTTTGTTATCTGGTATATTGTATATACCTTTATTTGTTTATTTGAAATAGGAAAGGGAAGGGGGGAAAACAAGATGATTGGGAGGGGGTAGGGGGAAGGAAATGGGGACAAATATATGAGAAGGGGTATCAATGTATGAGAAGTAATGCACCTGATACCTGGCAAATGTAACTGTAATCCCTCTATACATTACCCCTACAATTAAAGAAAAACAAAACTTATTTATAGCTAAACTATAGGAAGGTAGAGCAGCCCTTAAGATCCCCTGCAAAAGAGAAGGGAAAACGGTAGCCAAGTACAATGGTCCAACTCCATAATCCTAGCCACTTGGGGAGTAGAGATTGGGAGACAGAAATTCAAGGCCAGACACACAAGAAGTCCATAAGACTCCATCTAGATCAATGGCTGAGTACAGTGGCAACTGACTGTCATCTCAGCTATAGGGGAAGTTTACTTGTTGGGCATAATGGCACAAGCCTGCCATAGCCAAGAACAACAAAAACATTAACAGGAGGATAAGATCATCACTGAGACCCACCTGGGAATAAAGCAGGTCTCTACTTGGAAAACAAGATCAACAGACTGGATGTATGACTCAAATAGCAGTATGATTTCCTATCAGGCACGAAACCCGGAGTTCTTCAATATCCAGGGTTGAAAACGATAAGGAAACAAAATATTTTGAGCTAAAATGTATATGTGATATTCAAAGCTAGAAAACCTGGGGAGCAAAGATCTAAGAAAAGAAGATTGTTAGGAAGATTCAAATCCAAAACAGGCACGGCTCCCAGAAACAACAAAGCAAGAACTCAACCAAACGTGTGTGCTCAGTGAAAGACTCAAGGAAAGAAGTCACAATGAATGACAAAACACACCAAAAAGAAAATTAGATCAAGAGGGAATTCTAGTGTTGAATAATTAGATAATAGTTTTATTTTAAAGTATTAAATAATTTAAGGAAAAAGATAAAAGAACAAAACTTAGCAATAATAGGAAACCACGAAAAAATGATTATGTGGAACTTACAGAAAACTGAAATTAATAAAAATGACTTATAATGATAAGTTAAACAGAATAATACTACTCAAGAGAGACTTCGAAGACAGATCTGAAGACGTGACCAAGAATGTGGCAGTGAATTGTAAATAAATGAAAAATGGGAAATAATAAGCAAAATGAGTTCGATAAAGTTGTAATATATATCCATTTGGAACCACAGAGGGATATCAAGCAGAATGCTGAGAATTTTATTTGCCAAAGAAATTCACCTGGTGGATTTTAAAACTATTGATGCCTAGAACCTAGTCTAGAAGATTATGATTTAATTGGTCTGGAGTATAGCTGGGGCTTCAGAAAAATGTAATGCTACTTAGGTGACTCTGTGTAGCCAAAGGGGAAAACCACTAATAGTAGTGAGAAGTTACCTGTTGGTGAACATCCAACAACATAATTTGGAAACATTTTCGCCAGATGAGGGTGCTACCTTGCTTACTGAAAGCTCAAGAATGAGCTAATGACTCCGGACTGTAATTCTAGCTAATCAGGTGGCTGAGATCTGAGGAATGAGGTTGGAAGCCAGCTTGGTCAGGAAAGTCCATAAGACTATATCTCCAATGAACTTCTCTAAAGGTTGGAAGAAAAACTATGGTTCAAGTAGAATATTAAAATATTAGCCTTGAGCAAAAAAGCTCAGGCCCTAGGTGCAGATGCAATCTGCACCTTTTTTTTTTTTAAAGCTTTTCCTTCCAGCTTTTGATTTAATGATCTTTAGGTTGTCTGTTTATTCACAAGGAAAGGATATTGTGAGGTATTCAGTTTTCAGTAAAATGTAAAATGAATAGTAAAACAGCTTTCACACTTCTGTACACATATGATTCATAAAACGACCATCTGGAGATTGCACTTTAATATCAGGATCTTCTTTCTTTGCAGGAAAACTGTGAGTACTTTAAACAATTAAAAGAAGTAAAAGTTGATTCTAATAGCTCATAAAAGGTTTTGGACTTTTATAATTCACTTCATCAAAAGTAAATGCAAGCTTCAAATAGAACATGATAAAGGACACAAAATATACAAAAGATTTTTTCACCCACATGAATATAAAAGTAATGAGTTTAATTTTTAAAAGAAAAACAAAAAGAAAAATTTTAATTGTCAGGAATTATAAAGTTCAAAATTGTAGTTCCTTAAATTGTAGTTCTTCAGTGTTAACAATCATAGTTCAACTTGTCATCCTAGAAAAGCAAAAATGGATCATTCTGACCTGTCACAAGCTGGGCATATTTCCTATTTTATACTGCAAAAGTGATAGAATTTTACCATCTATTGGCTGTCAAAAAGTTTTTATCCTGAGTGGAAATATGACAATATTCATGACTAACCAAGTATCCTGTCCATCAAATACTTAATCCTGAGTGGCTCTGCGAGCAGATTTATAAAAGCAAAAAAAAAGCCACAGGATTACATAGCAATGTGTAAAGAGTCGGCTTTAAAATATGGGCTGTCCCTTTTTAAAATTCTTTACTTGACCCTCAAATAAAGGGAGGTATTTGATCTCATGTAATTAAAAACATTCCATCTGCCTCCATCTTTTTCTTCAGTAAATATGTACTGAAGAATCTCCTGTTTGCCTGGAAGGTATCTATTATTCAGCTCAGTAGCAGTAAAAGGCAGTGGTGATCAAGAGCAAGCAATTGTCCCATTTATGCCACAGGAAATTCTCCATAGCAAACGTGTAGCTTGAAAAATCTTGTGATATGTGCAGTGAACATAATACACAAAAGGGGAGCTTTAGAAGTCTGTACAGTCCCCTGGGGGTTAGCTGTCAATTAACAGAAAAACAATTGTTTGCTATTCAGTTAACATTTATTGCTATATTTCAGGGATTATTATTATTATTTAACTATTATCATTATTTTTTTGCCAGTCCTGGGGCTTGAACTCAGGGCCTGGGCACTGTCCTTGAGCTTTCTCAATGCTAGTGCTCTAGCACTTGAGACACAGCACCATTTCTGTTTTTTCTGTGGATGTGGTAGCATGGAATCAAGCCCAGAGCTTTGTGCATGCTGGCAAGCACTCTACCACTAGGAAACACTCCTGGCCCATTAACACTGTTTTCAATCACCAGCTCAAAGCAACAGAAAAATCACAACTTTGGATGACACTTAGGCTGTAGACTAGGCTCAGACCTTATCAACTGGGGTAAATCTTGGCATGTATCTTCAGTCCTAGATTTGCAACTGGTTGATATATATCAAAAGTAGCATGACTGAGCAATTAATTCTATTGGTTTGTTTTTGTTTTGTTTTGTTTTGTCAGTCCTGGAGCTAGTACTCAGGGCCTGAGCACTGCTCCTGAGATTTCTCAAGGCTAACACTTTTACTGCTTGCACCACAGCACCATTTCCAGCTTTTTCTGTGTATATGGTACTGAGGAATTGAACCCCAGGCTTCATGCATGCATGCATGCATGCACTCTACCATTAGGCCAAATTCCCAGCCCCTATTGTTATTCTTTCTTCTACTTTTCTTTACCCTTTGACATTAATATCCAGCTGCTTTTCTGAATTGTCCTTTACCTTACTCTAAAAATTTCCTGTAATATCACCTATATTCTTTTCCTATTTCTTCATTAATTCCCTCTTTTAGATCAGCAAAAATGTGTGAATACTTCTTAGATAATTTCCATATCTAAGATATTTTTCTTTTTATTATCCCTTAGGTCTGATACGGGGACTTGAACTTAGTATCTAACACTGATTGGCTAGCATGCTACCAACTGAACTATGCCTCCAAACCAAAGGTATATTATTGCTGTCATTCATGACTGATAATTTTTTCTGTTATAAATTCGATTTGAGAAATAGTTTTGCCTAAGAATTTATGGGCTGCCTCAATGCATTTTACCTTCTTAAGTTGCTAGGAGAAACATCATGGTAAACCTTATATGGAACCAATTTTGATTTTGTTTTTCTCTTTGTGGGAGAGGAATAGAGGTTGAGCTCAGGGACTTCTATTTGCTAAGCAGATATACTACCACTTCAGCTTATCTCAGCTCTTTGTGTGATGGGTATTTTGGAGATAGGGTCTTACTTTTTGCCTGGGTTTGCCTGAACTGCAGTCCTCCTGTCTGTGTTTCCATACAGCACTGGAATGAATTTATTTCAACCAGTCATTGATTGAAATAGGTATCCTGATTTTTTTTCTGTGTCTAGCTTCAAATAATAGATTCCTCTATTATTTTTATTTCTACTGAAATTATATTAATTTTTGAGAATGCTTTTCTTTTCTCCGGATAGTCCCTTCAATAATGCTTTTAGATACATGTGATCATTTTTTTCTTCCCTTACAATATCAAATTGGACATTTAGCAGGTTTTCTTATGCTTTGTATTAGTCAGTTTCCTGTTATTGTAACAAAATGCTCCAGATACTTAGTCTCAAATGAGGAAAGGTTTTGACTTACAGTTTTAGACTTTTCAATCAATCTATGATTAGCTGGTCCAGTGCTTTTGGCCTGTTGTGTATCTTGGTAAGACTGTGTAATAAAGGATGCGAGATGTTTTCTAAAAAATAACCAATGCATATTGGTGTGAATGTACACTAGTACAACTACTCTGGAAGGTGGTTTTTGAAGATTCCTCAAAAAACTGAACATAGAACTTCCCTAATACATAACCATGCCACTCCTGGGCATCTCTATCCAGAATGTTACAAGTCAGGCTACCATAAAGACAGGCACTTGCATGGCAATATTCATTGCTGCACTATTCACAATAGCCAAGTTATGGAAACATCCAGATGCCCTAGATGTCATAAGGGAAAGAAAGACAATGAGATTTCCTCCTAAACTTCCTTTGAAGGCTTCTTACCAATAACATAAACTTTCCTACTAGGCCTCATGTCTTAAAGACTCTATCATCTTCCAATATCATCTGCTAGGTATTTAGCACACAGGCCATTGGGTGATATTTTAGTCTAAAGTATAGGATGTTCCTAACATTTTCTGTTCCAAGTTGCTTCTCTGTCTGTTTGTTTGGTTAGAATTACTACTTTTCACATCAAATTATTTCTTTTGAGTGACAGTGCCTATTTTAGAGGTGCATGATAAAAAGCTCAGTTGGAACTCTGGATGTGGGAAAACTAGCAAATTAGTGGGATTTGCTACAAGATGACAAGGCAGTATAACTGCTATTATTTGGGGATAGAGCCCTATTCCAGACATCAGTATTTGTCTCTCTGTTTCCTTGATTCTATCTTAATACCAAACTCTCTAATCTACCTCCTTTATGAAGAGTGTATTTGTCAGTGTTCTGAGAGTTATGTTGAGAAAATGGCCAACAATGTCTGTGTTTTATGCGGTAGAGGACCTACAATTCAACAGCTAAACTAGCATGTCATGTTGGTATTTTTGATGAGCTACCCGATGTATATCTTTTTGTTTTGTTTTGTTTATTTGGTGGTATTAGGGCTTGAACGCCTGCTTAACAGGTGTTCTACTACTGAGCCATACCACCAGCTTTTTGCACTGTTTTTATTTATTTCTAATAAAATTTTAACATTATTATTAAGGTGTTATGCAGAAAGAGTTACCATTTCACAATTCAGGTAATAGGTACACTTCTTCTTTGGAGAATATCATCCCTTCCTTCACTTTCCTCCAGTTACCTCCTCTGTTCTCTGCCCACAGGTTGCATAGTTCATTCTCCACATAATATAGAAGACCATGATTGCATTGTTTACCCTGCCTCTCTCCCTTTCTGTGCTACCTTCTTTACTCCATCCCCTTCCCACAAAGGAGAAAAAGGAAAGGAAAAAACTGCACACAAAGAACAACCATGCTACCACCATCAATAACATGTTGCTAGTTCCTGGAATTCGTTTCAATAATTTTACTGGTTCAGGAGAGTTTGCCTTTGGATTCCTTCTCTACTGAAATCTTCCTTTAGTCTGATTGTTTGTGTGGGAATGTCTAAAGTCATATATAGCTTACCAAATCCATTTATATTTAAGATATACTTTCTACTTATGAGAGGAAACATGTACTTTGTCTCTTTGAGCTTGACTTAACTCAAGGTGATTTGTTCTAAGTCCATCTGTTTCCCCCCAAATGACATATTATTCTTTCTAAAGGATGATTAAAATTCTATTGTGTATCTGTAGCACAGTTTTTGGGTCCACTCATCTACTCTAGGGCATCTGGAGCTGTTTCTGTATTTTGTCTAATGTGAATAGTGCACCAATGAATATGGATGTGCAAATGTCTTTATGGTATCCTGACTTGTGACATTCTGGGTAGATGCCTAAAAATGGCATCACTGTAACATGGGGTAATTCTTTGTCTAGTTTTTTAGGAACCTCTAAACCACCTGCCAGAGTAGTTGTACTAGTTTATACACCATACCAACATGTACTTGTTTTTAACAGAGTCTTACTCCAGGCATGCACCCAAATCTCAGTTCACCTATGTTGGGTTTCCCATAATTGCTAGGATCATAATTGTGTACCACTGCATCAAGCTTCCATCCATGGAGATGGAATCTTACATATTTTTCTGCTAGGTGTGGGTGTGGAACTGTGATTCTTCTGATTTCTCAACCTTCCATGAATGTAGGCGGACAGATTCATGTCATAGTACCAGTTATGGGTTGTCAAAAGGTCTTGTGAACCTTTTTGCTCAAACTGATCTTAAACTTCCACCCTCTAGTTCTCAATCCCTTAGTAAGTAGGATTAGAGGTGTGAGTCACTTGCAGCACTGGGAAGATCTCGCTGTGAGTCTGTTAATCCTCAAATACAATTCCTCTGATTCATGAAAGGAGGGAATGGTATGTAGAGGGAGGAATTGGAGAAAGCGAAAGAGCAGGGAGAAAGGACAGGAAGGAGTGGAGGGAAAATGTGAGACTCTAGGCTTCTTCTAAGATTTGGAGTGCCCAAGTGAAGAACAAACGGGAAAGGTTCCTGTCAACCCTTCTGAAGTATTCCTTATTTGTTTTGAATCCCTCTGCAAATGTTGCTTCTTCTGCAGACTTCTTCAGTAGCACTGCTTTTGGGCTATAAGAGTTAACCAGTCACAAGAACTCATAGTACCTAGAAGTTTATATCCCTGTCCCTCCATATCTAGAGCAAATTAGTATAACTGTGTTTCTAATCTAAGGTATAATTTTTGTACTCCACAGCTCATTCCCCTCCAAACTAAAGGCTAAGAATTAGCCTAAAACTGCTCCCTTGCTTGACATCCTACTCTTCACTGTTTCCTTCTTCAATTCTCACTCCTCTACTGATAACCAAAAACTCTCATATAAGTCCACATTCTCAGGGTCAGCTTTCAGGAAACCTGGCTTAAAATCGTCATCCTGTTGCTTGGATTTGGGAAAGAATCTAGGAGTCTAAGTATTCTACCAAACTTGCAGCGAATTCTGTTTTTGAACCTTAGCCACACTCATACTACTACCAGAGAGATCTAGAACTTCCATTTCCCAAATCTTCATAGCATCACAGATTTCTAGAAGCTTGTAGTAAATATAGAGCATATTTGTATTGCCATTGTTATTTGATCTTAAGTAAAATTTTGTGAATATTTTGACTTTTAGATTTGAGTTTTGGGAAGTGAGTGATTTAGTAAAAATCAATCATATGGAGAGGTAACTAATTTAAAGCAGTTAAGAATTTTCATAGTCTGACAAATATGAGTTCAACTATTGTATCAGTTCTATGAGGGGGGGAAGTACCAGACCCCTAAATGACAATTTTTTCATCTGTAATGGAAATAACACAGTTATCACAATGATTACTATACAGTAAATCCTCTGCTTTCGATTATTTTGTGATGATGATAGCAAGATTATATTCCACAGCTCCTTCCCAATAAACTGTACTTCTTTGATTTCAGTGTATAGTCTTAAGTAATTAGTTCTTAAAATGTATTCCCCAAACAGCAGCCACATCGAAGACACAAATGTGCAAATTCTCAGGCTCAACTACAGAAACACTGAGTCAGAAACTTTGGGAGCTAAGCCAGCCATGTGTGTTTAACAAGCCTTCCAGAGATTCTGATGCATACTCATGTGTGAAAAATCACTGGTCTCAGAGAAAAATGTAACAGATCAATATGGAAATTAAAGCCAAGTTCCAGACTCAGTTTATGTGGCACTCAATTATGATAAGTAGAACTAATAAATACACATGGCACCTTACTGATTAGGGATAAGAATAGTCATAATTATAGATTATTATCCTAGTATAGTTGCTAATGTTAAGAGCACTGTTGGAAATGAATAAAGAGTGAAGTGCAGATTTAAGTTTGTAAAACTGACAGTGAATTGGTACATAGTTTTCAAATATAAATAAGAAAGTGCATTAATGTAAGAAAAAATAACTCTGTGCCCTGAAACTGAAGAAACACATGAAAAACTCATCAACTGATGAAGAAGGCTTGCACCTGTAATCCTAGCAACTCAGGAGGCCAGAAAGCCAGAAGTAGCACTGTTGCTCAAAGTGGTAGAGCACTGGCTTTGATCTGAAGAACTCCGGGACAGCAGTTAGGCCCAGAGGTCAAGCCCTACAATTGACAAAAAGAAGTTATTAATTAAATTAATCCTTCTTTGGAACATACTACCAAATATATATATATATATATATATATATATATATTTATATATATAACCTGGAAGTTCTGAGAACTCATTTGTCACTGCAACAGAGTCACAATTATTGAATTTCATCTGAAATTCTGAGTTAATTCCACGCATGTAAATTATCTTCACTAGCGAAGAAGAGAATAGGAACAAAGTTCCTGAATCAATCACTTGAAATATAGGAGAGAGAAACAGCAAAAAATACATATGCATTCCAATATTATCAGTATAATAATTTACAGTCGTTTTAAGATAATTAGATGATTACTGAGGAGTAAGTACAAATCAGAGACACAGAAACGGGAATTGTTATATTAAGTTTGCAAAAAGATTATAAATATTAAAAAAAAAAACAAGAAAAGAGTCCTTTCCCTGGAGGAAGGGCAGAGAATCATTCACACTGGATCCTCTTTCGGGGGTAATGCCCAGACACTCAATTTACTTTGACACATAATCTGTCTGAGCAGCTCAACTTAATCTCCTTTGTGGCAGAGCAGAGGATATTTCCCTCCAGCTCTTTCTGGCCTCTGTGTGAAAATCTCAAAGCTCTGCTGTTTGCCATCTGGATACAGCTGTGAAAAACACCCTGGGGAATATCATACAGACCAAGGGTCTGAAAAAAATTGTACTATTTGTTAGTCAAAGTAGAGTTTCACTACACATCAATAGTAATATTTAAAATAGTAATAATGTGAATAGCTGACATGCAGAATCCTTACTCTAGACGTAGAGAATCTTCTGCTAAACATATTGTAAGCTCATTCTCAGTGGCTCTTCCTAGCACACCTAAAAGGTAGATTTAGTTGTCTGGATTGCATTTGAAAGAGAAAGAAATTAAGCCTCAGAAATGCTATTTAACTGCTTTATGCTCAATCAGTGACTACACTCTGATGCCAGGATTCAATCAGTCATAAGGCTAGTTAAAGCTGGATATTGTCTTCCTAACTACACTGTTTTAGTGTCTTCAGCTGAGATACTTGACTATTTCAATTGTCATATTGAAACACGTATACTCCTCTGTCTCACAAGGAAACAAAACATTTCAAAAAGCAAAGTTGTGTATTGCTGAAAGGTATTTGAGGACAATACTTACTTTCTGGTTGGGTATTGGATCTCTTGGGTTCTGAATAGCTACAAAGTCTGTTAGGAATATGACTCCTTCCTGAAATCACTGTGTGAATGGCAATTCAGCTGTTCCCCATAGTGTTTGCTTGCGATGGGCAATGCTTTGGTTGCCATGGACACTGGGTTTCAACACATCACTGAGCATGAGAAATCCATCCTATGCAAAGCAATGGAGCCAGCAGATGGACACAGTTAATATCTACCTGCCCATTAATGTGATGGCCAATATTTCTTTTGCCACCTCTCATTTAGATGATGTCCTCGCCAGTGAAATATGTAAGACTTTTATCTTTCATCTGGGAAACAGCTTCTTTATGGCCCAGATAGCAGCATTCACATTTCAATGTGTCAAAGTCATTCATTTTGTCTGAGTTGTTGAATATAAAAGCTACTTATAAAAAGAAATCTAATCTTAAATAAAACATTCTTTTGTTCAGCTTGCAAAAAAAGAGAAAAAGAAGGTATCAAATGTTTTCTGGAAAATTCAGTTTGCCTAAGTAGCTAGCACCTCATGTTAGCTTTGCAGTAGAGCAAAACCTAGATACATAAGGCCATATAGTATGACGCTAAATGAAAGGACCTTCAGGATATAGAAACAAAAAACCATATAATGAGTGATTGTTGTCCTTAATGTACTATGGTATCTCTCATCTCTTTTGCTGTCCCTTGGTTATCTCATATTGTTACAGTATCTTACCTTGTTATCTGATATATTTTATGTATGTTTATTTGGTTATTTGAAATAGGATAGGGAAGGGGGAAAACAAGATGAGGGGCGGGTGGGGAGAGGGAGATGGGGACCAAAACATGAGAAAGGGTATCAATGTTTGTGAAGTAATACACCTTCTATCTGGTGAATGTAATATAACCCATCTATTAATTACAATGAAAAATTTATGACAAAAATGGGGCTGGATATAATGAGTGACTATTGTCCTTAATGCACTCTGTTATCTCTCATCTCTTTTGCCATCCCTTAGTTATCTCATATTGTTAAAATTTTTCACCTTGTCATCTGATATATTTTATAGGTGCTTAATTGGTTATTTGAAATTGGATAGGGAAGGGGGGAAATCAACATAAGCGGGGGGGGGGTTGGAGGGAAGGGGGGACCATATCATGAGAAAGGGTATCAATATTTGTGAAGTTATGCACCTTCTATCTGGTGAATATAATGTAACCCTTCTATTAATCACAATTTAAAAAATTGGAAAAAAATGGGGCTGGGACCATAGCCTACTGGTAGAGTGCTCACCTAGCATGCACAAAGCTCTGGGTTCTATTCCTGGGTACCACATACACACAAAAAGCTGGAAGTGGTGCTGTGGCTCAAGTGGTAGAGTACGAAACCTCAGGGACTGTGCCCATGAACTGAGTTCAAGCCTTAGGACCTACAAAAATGAAAGTTGGGGGGCCCGGAACATGGCCTAGTTTTAGAGTGCCTGCCTAGCATGCATGAAACTCTGGGTTTGATTCCTGGGTACCACATACTCAGAAAAAACTGGAAATGGTGCTGAGGCTCAAGTGGCAGAGTGCTAGCCTTGAGAAAGCCCAAGGACGGTGCTCAGGCTGTGAGTTCAAGCCCGAGGACTGGCAAAAAAAAAATAAAACAAAATAAAATAAAAGTGGGGAAAACAGTGAGTTAAAGCTTTAGTAATTAGTCTTCTCAATGGATCAGCAGCAGAAAACTTACCTGGAAGCTCATTAGGGAAGGAGAATCTTGGTTCTCACCCTAGGTCCACTGAGCCAAAACTTGATTCTGAACAAGATTCTTAGAGTTTGAATATTAAACCACGAGGAACATCAACTGAAAGCATAAATTTAATGGTCAACCTGTGAAGGGCAAAATTCCATCTCTGTCACTAACCAAGTATGTAATCTGGAATAAGTTCCTCACACTCTTTGTGCCTCAATTCCTTACAACGTAAGTATAGTATTCATTATTAGGTAAGATAGTATTGATGCTCAAGTTATGAGGTAGCACTAATGTGTGTGTGTATATATATATATATAATCTTGTTTTTACAGCAGAATCACAGCTACTGGAGGAGCAGTGATTGAGATCAAAGGAAGGCAAATAAATTCTGATAATCTGGTCCACACCAGGGTGATTACAGTTAATTATAAATATTCTCATCATAAATAGTTAAGTATGTGATTCAAGAGCAGGAAGGTCACCTCTGTAATTCTACCTAATTGGAATACTGAGAATTGGAGAAAAGTAGTATGAGGCCAGCCATGGCCTCGTACTTGTAGACACTATGTCTCAACTCATGTGGTGTGTATCTGTTATCCTGTTGTTCTTCTTGCTCTTGTTGTTTGTCTATGAAGGGAATCTGGACATAATGGCATGTGTCTGTTATCCTAGCAATGACAGGAAGCCAATAATAATCACACAGTAGTCCAGGTGAATGCCCAGTCAGGAAGCAAGACCCTATCTCAAAATCCATCAGTGATAAACAAGGTTGAAACTGTGGAGCATCTGCCTAGCAGTTGCGGGACCCTGAGCTCAAACCACAGTACTGGAAATAAAAACCCTATATGAAATGACATATATGATTAATTGACCTAATTTGCTTATTCCAGCATGTAGAAGTGTATTGAAATATCACACTGTAGCCCATAAGTATATATAATTTCTTCTTTTTGTTTGTACTAGAGCTTGGACTCAGGATCTCCCAATCTTCCTCCCCTCTCCCCTCCTCCCTCCCTCTCCCCCCCCCTCTCTCTTTTTGCATGCACACGCCTGCACGCACCCCTTGAACCATATTTCCACTTCTGGCATTTTGCTAGTTAATTGGAGATAAAGAGTCTCATAGACTATTAGACTATTAGACCCTGGCTCCTAGCTAGGATTACAGGATTAGGCACCCACACCTAGGCAAAAGATATTTAAAAGAATAAACAATTAGTAGTTCAGAGGAGGCTCATTTGTACCTATGAATTTTTCTGAGTCTGAGAGAAATAATAACTTTTTGAGATATATTTATTTAGTTAGTTAGTTAGCTAATTATTTTTTGCTAATCCTGGGGTTTGAATTTGGAGTCTGGGTAGTATGGTTGAACTTCTTTTTGCTTAAGGGTAGCATTCTACCACTCGAGTCATAGTTGTACTTCTGGATTTTTGATAATTTACTGGAGATGAGAGTCTAATGAACTTTCTTCCTCCCCGGGCTCTCTTTGAACCATGATCCTCTCAGATCTCAGCCTCCTGGGTAGCTAGGATTACAGGTGTTAGCCCCTGGGACCTGGCATGAGGACAGTAATAAATTTTAAGAATACCGGGAAAAATGCAAATATTTGCTATTATAATACATTCCAAATATTTGCTTTCATTAACTTTAGTTAACAGCTAATTGCTTGTGTTTGACTGACAGCTAGCTGACAGTCAAACACCTTGTAGTTGTCATTGGATATGAAGATGCTCTAAGGGAGGAAAAACACCAAAGAGAAAAAAGTGAATAGATAAAAGTCATTTTACGGAACACACACACACCACCAGCACCAGCACCACCAATACCACCATCATAAAGGCCTTCACTAGGTTCCAATACACATGACTCATTTAAAGACTTGGGCAAAACAAGGGAGATAACTTTCAATTTATTTTTACATTGTTCACAGCAGTGACACAACTTAAAGAAAAGATTAAATAAAATTTGGGAAATATGCATAAGGAAACAATGTTCCTTTTGGTATTGAGACTTCTACTGGTGGCTCATCTTCACTCTCAGTATGGAATTTTCCTAGCTGTAGCTCCCCCAACTCACCCCATTGTAATGGGAAGTCACAGACAGATCTTATCAATAGAAGCCAAAAACCAGACAATTCTTCTTGACAACTGTTTCCTTCTCCTTGTATCCAATTTTAAAGGTTAGAAATGAAAGACATTTAGCTTTCCTGAAACTAGACCTGGCCAGGGATCAAGTACTGGGCATTGAGTCAGAGGGGAAATTCTTCTAGGATAAAACGTTCTACATGGGGGCTGGGAGTTTGGCCTAGTGGTTAAAGTGCTTGCCTAGAATGCATGAAGACGCAGGTTCGATTCCTAGGTACCACATACATAGAAAAAAAGCCAGAAGTGGTGCTGAGGCTCAAGTGGTAGAGCTCTCTAGCCTTGAGAAAGTCCAAGGACAGTGCTCAGGCCCTGAGCTCAAGCCCAGGACTGGCAAAAACAAAAACAAAAACAAAAACGTTCTACATGATCAAAACGACAGAAAAATGCTTTCTACATTACTTGTAAAAAGGAATATGATGCTTGCAATGGCAGAAGCCATGTTGAATACTGAGGGTGGATACTGCTAACAAACAATAGCAAAGAAAGCAACTAGAGAGAGTATGGGTTGGTTAACTCTTCAGAGTCACTGAACCAATTATTGTATGAACGGTTTATCTCTGTATTAATGTTAAGTGAAGTAATAAACTTTCCCACAGTCTCAATTACAATTTGCTTTTTTTTTAGAAAAGGACTCACTATACTGCCCAGTTTTGTCTCAAATTCCTGGGCTTAAGTGTTTCTCATAACCCAATACTGGATCTACAGGCAAATGCCACCATATATAATTCCAATGACTTTCCTAGACATTCTGCTATTTTCAACTAAATATTTCTATTTTTCTACAACTGCTCATCATTTTCCTTAAGTAGATGATTGGATCAAGAAGATGTGGTATTTATACACAATGGAATTCTTTGCTGCCATCAGAAAGACTGACATTGCCCCATTTGTAAGGAAATGGAAAGACTTGGAAAAAAATCATATTAAGTGATATAAGCCAGACCCAAAGGAACCATAGGCTCAATGGTTTCCCTCATTTGTCATAATCAGTAGAAACCTTGGGCTCTCCTAGTAGAGGATTACAATAGATCAAAACCTAGATATATAATAAGGTCATGTAGGTTGAGGATAAATAAAAGAACCCTCAGGATATGGAAACAGGAGCCATATAATGTGTGATTGTTGTTCTTAATGTCCTATGTTATTTCTCATCTCTTTTGTTGTACATTGGTTATTCTCATATTGTTACAGTATCTTACCTTGTTATCTGGTATACTGTATATACGATTAATTTTCTATTTGAAATAGGAAAGGGAAGGGGGAAACAAGATGGGAGAGGGATGGGAGGAGGAAAATGGAGACAAAAACATGAGATGGGGTATCAATCTGTGTGAAGTAATGCACCTTCTATCTGGTGAATATAACTGTAAACCTTCTATTAATTACAATAAAAAATTTTTTTAAAGAAATGCACTGAGGACCCAATCAACAACTTTGCAGTTTTTCAATCATAGGTATCTTATATTGAGTATAATTTTGTATATGATATTTATAATCACCTTGGATTTTCAGTCAGTAGAGCAGAAAGTGCTATCATTGATTTAGTAAGTAGTTACTACATGCCAAACACTCTTCTAGGCATTTTAGCTATTCTTCACAGAAACTACCAAATGAACTATATCCATGTTTGTCACCTTATTTAAACAACACAGCATTTCCCTTTATTTCCAATGAGTCCACAACCACCAGTATTACCTGTGATTTATCACATATAAGATTACATGTATATTCATATCACACTTCCATTGTTGGAGAGATCTCAAAATATCTTTATCATCACTGTTTCAGAAGTACTATAATCATAGGTTCACTGCAACATCTTATTTTAATGTGTTAATAAAAATGTGCATATGCTACTGAATCCCACATTTTTTAACGATTTAGTAGTCTAATTCTAATAGAATTGTCTTCCTTTATAATCCTATGTGTTTTGTTTTATACACTTAATAATGTTGTTCCAAGAAATCCTGAAAGTTTCATCAGACTGGAAAAGGAGTCCTTGTCAAAGTAAAAAAGGGGAGAATTGCAGTCACAATACAAATCTTCCTTGTGACTAGAAAGATAGATAGATAGACAGACAGACAGATGTTAGGGATCAAACCCAGGGATTCTACATGCCAAGGGCATGATCTACTATTGATCTTCATCCCCAGCATCTCATAATTCTTATTACCAATCACATTTTCTGTCCTGAAAACCAGGGTGATGTTCATTAAATGTAAGTAAGATCAATATATCCCTTTGTTAAAACACAAAACAAATCCCTGACATTTATTGCCCTGGCCATATAAGATCTTATTTTAGCTTGTTCACAGTTTTGAACCTTCCATGTTTATGAGTCGGATATATTTCCCCACTCATGCTCCAGTGATGCTGGCCTTCTTCCATTTCTTTGAGCTTCCATTTCTTTGTTTCCTACCTGGTCCCCTCTTATTTGGAATGGCAGCTTTCAGAACAACCAGTACATTCTCATGTTCTGTTCTCTTCCACAGAAAAAGCCTTCATGCCAACCCATCTCAAGCAGCAGCCAAGTTGCTTTCTTTATTTCACCGTTCCCTGGATAGTTCTTGTTTGTTTTCCTCAGATCAGTCATCACAACCAAATTATATTTTTTATATTATTTAACTGCCGAATCTCAAGATGTAGTAATGTACATGATATGACAGAGAAATCCAACATTCACTGAGTGAATGAATAAAACGTATGATAATCCAATGAAGAATCAGCATTAAAGCCCAGCTTCCTAAAGCTTTTAGAATTCTTATTACTCCATTTAGAGGGGAGAAAATTGAGACCTACAGGTCTAAGGTCACTCAGAGACAGTTATGTTCACTGATGTTCTGGGCCTCCCCTTAGTCCCTTTATTATTTCTTGCTACTTTTCCAGCATTAAAATGCAGAACAGATTTATTACAAACTTTTATGGCATGATTTCTTGGGAGGATTTGGGGTCCTCTTGCTCAAAGATATATGCCTGATAAACTCTCAAAGCTACTTCCTTTATTTGCAAGAAGGCTCAATTAAAATATAAATATATTATAATGATGGACAGTTCTCTTGATGTGCCTGCCTCTGTCTCTCCCTATATACACACACGCATACACTCAACCCCCACACATGTTTTAACATGTCTGAAACTTATAAATATCAGTAGAAACAAAAAAATCAAATTGAAGAAAGAAAATCGAGAAAATCATTAAGTTAGGAATAAATAGGGGTCAATGCTGATTTATCTAAACATATGTGATCAGGCACTGCGAGGTTGTGTGGCCCACAATTCTGGTCATTATCCTCATACCCAGCACAAAGTGAGAAACACAACTGATTTCATGACATATTTTAAAGACTGAAATAATTTAGTTAAATAATTTTATTTCTATGTCCTGAGTTAAATCCTGTTAGCATGCTAGAACATAGTAATAAGACTTATCAGTTAATATATGAAGCTTTATAGAATGAAACCTTGCAGCATGACTTCGTAGATATGGCTGATATACCAAAACTCACGTAGCATCATATTGAATTGCCATTGAAATCATGGTCCAAGAAACAATGACCTTGGCATCATCTAGGCATTTGTCAGAAACACAGAAGCTCAGACCTTATCCTAAGACTGAATTGAAATCTGTACATTAATTAAGAAGATGCTGATGATTCTTACACACATTACGTTTTCAGAAGTATTGATATAATGGTTCAGTGTGATCTGAGGTAACATTTGTTTAAAACACAAACTATAGCGGAAGGGGGAGGGAAATGGGGCCAAGACATGAGAAAGGGTATCAAATGTTTGTAAAGTAATGCACCTTCAATCTGGTGAATATAATGTAACCCTTCTATTAATTACAATAAAAATATATATGGAAAAACACAAACCATTATTCATTCGATTCATTCATTCAAAAAATAATGACTGAGATCCCAGCAGTAGCAAAGACTTCCTTTAAATATGACACCATTATGGAACTAGTTTAGATGTCACACAATAGATGAGTGGAGCCAAACACTGTAGTACCTATACACAATGGAATTTTACATAGCCATTAGCAAGAATAAATATGACACCAGGAGCACCATCATAAAGGAAAATATTGATCAATGAAACACTATTAAAGATAAGAGATATATTAATCCATGTCATGGACAGTATTTGAAACAAGAAAAGTTAGCTACCTAAATATAAGCCAGGCACTGTATTAATGTTGAAGGTATAAAATAAGACAAAAAAATCTCTATTCTTATAGACATTACAGTCTAATTATGAAGAGAGAAATTAATAATGAAATAAAAGCAGAAGGAAGGAAAGAAAAGACAAGGGTTGGGATTACAATTGTAAATAGGACAGACAGGAAAGACTTCATTGAAGAGGTAAAGATTTGTCCAAGGTCATGGAGCTAGCTATAAAAATACCAAGGGGAAGTGTTCCAGGCAAACAGAACAGAGAGTACAAACACCTTGAGACAGGAAAATGCCTAAAACAGCAAGAAAGCCAATGTGGTAGAAGAGTGAGAACTGAAATAGGAATGAAGGTGGCTAGATAATGTGGGGTCTTGCCAGCCATTTTAAGAATCATAGCTTCAGCTATGAGAGGGGAAATCATTAGAGAAAAATAATAGGAAGCTAATGTGGGATACTGAGCAGGGAAATGATATAATAAAAAGTGTATTAAAGACTATTTCTTATAGCCAAATGGAATTACTTAGTGGAATAATCCAGCTCAAAATGATTCACTCTTTCTACCATGAATTAGCCACAAAAATGTGCCAAGTATTGTGGAGAAGATATGAACTAAGGTGATAACTAAGGGAACTGCCAATGGAAAGTAAATATCAATGACATTGGAGGGATAGAGACCTGGGCTATATGACAGATTATTCAGAGCAATGACACACACTAGAAATTCAGTTTAATCAAGGCTTAAGGATCTTGTGCTGGGGGAAAAGCTGTATGCTAGCAAGGACATTGGGGTGGGGATAGCTTATTTCTTGCATTACACTTTTCAAGTCTGAATTTCTTGAATTGGTAAAGCTGGGACTAGCACTGAGAACAGCTGATCTAAAAGATTATGAGCTGTTTTGTTTTATTTTGAAGCTTTGGAACTTGTTTCATCTCCTGGAAGCAGGGGCCGAAGCACCTCAACTGGATTAGCACAAAAAGACAGATCTGGTTTGGCAGGACAGCAGAAGAAAGCTCTTAATAAATGCCTTTGTGGATAAGTGCTGTAAACTGGCACTAAACCACCAAGTTTTGTGCACAGTCCTTGTGCTCTGTTTCCACATGCATGCCTTGGTATATCTCCCAATTCTGCCATTCCATTCTAGAGAAAAGACAGCCTCAAGGCCTGAAAAGAGGAAAGAAGCAAGGTTAAAGAAAACAAAATGGGAAAAAATAAATTTGAAAATTGCCTACCACCAGGCTGTAAGGTCTAGGAAGCAGATGCAAATGCAATGCAAATGATATGTAAATAGCTCTGTGGCCTTCTAAAAGGTTTTATACAACTGAAAGGGCCCTTGGGAAACTGTTAGCAGACAACAGTGACTCAGAAGCTAAGTGAACTATTTCAAGACAACTTTGTCACACAGACCTTTGCTGCTCTGTTAGCACTCTATGCATTCTTTTTTTTTTCTCACTTGAATCAACCTCACCTGCTACAAATAAAAAAAAAGTCTACACTGGTTAAGGTTTTCTAAGTTAGTTACACTTTAAAAATATATTGTATCCCTTTAATTTTTCTTCCAACACTTTTGTCACACAAATAGAATCAAGATAAATGTGTCATTTTTTCTCCCTGGAACAATATGTGGCTCCAGTGGATTATGAATGAACATGCTTTTCTCTCAGTGATAGTTACTATGATCCTTTAGAAGTTCCCTCCCCCAATATATACACACTCCACAGGAAATGGCACAGTCTTTTCTAATATCCACACTTGGTATTCAAAATGAATCCAGACCAAAACCCTGTGTTTCTACGTGTGTGTATGTGTATTTGTGAAATGCAATTCCTTTCAAGAATCCACTGAGCTATTCATTTAGAAAAGCTGGCATTCAGACTCAAAGGAACTTAGGCTCAATGGTTTTCCTCATTTGTCATAATCAGTAGAAACCTTGGGCTCTACTAACAGAGATCTGCAATAGAGCAAAATCTTGATACATAAGGCCATATAATGTGAAGCTAATTGAAAGGACCTCCAGGATATTGAAACAAAAGCCATATAATGAATGATTGTTGTCCTTAATGTACTATGTTGTCTCTCATCTCCTTTGCTGTCCCTTGGTTATCTCATATTGGTATAGTATCTCACTTTGTAATCTGATATATTGAATTTATTTGTATTTGGATATTTGAAATTTGATAGGGAAGGGGGGAAAACCAAGACGGGTGGGGGATGTGGGGGGGGAGGGAAATGGGTACCAAGACATGTGAAAGGGTATCAATGTATGTGAGTTAATGCACCTTCTATCTGGCAAATATCATGTAACCCTTTTACTAATTACAATAAAAAATGCAAAAAAAAGAAAAGCTGGCATTAAGAATAGTATGGCCCTGAGGACCCCTAAACACACATTTAGAAAGGAAAAAAAATGTACATTTAACCACAGTGGGAACATTAGAATACACAGTTTGAGAGAAGCTATGAGATAATAGAATAATAGTAAGGACGTGTGGCTCACATCTTGGCAGTTATTGTTGGTTAGAGACTCCAGGGAACCAGGAACAACTTACCTCCACATCAGCTCATACAGGTTCTATTACTCTAAGGTTGGACGTGCCTCAAACTTTGACAGCAAGGTCAAAGGAAAGGAAGTCCCTTCTTTCTTTTTGCTTTCATCCCCTCCCCCTTAGTTGTTCAAATCTCCCTGGAAAGAGCCATACTATCATTTTCCCAAAAGCTAATTGGTAAAGAAGCATTTACAGGAGAATACTAAATTCAGGATAAAATAGGAATACAGAATCTCAACAAATGAGGGACTGAACAAAAGAGAGGGAAAGAAACAGACCAAAGGAGAGGATAGAGCTTAAGAGAAGGAAGAAATGACAGTGTTAGACAAAGAGTAACAAAGAGATGAGGATAAACAACCAGGGGCCGTGCTGTGGGAGTCTGGGAAGCACACACTGATGACCACACGAACCAGGGGCCAGGTAGGGCAGGGCATGTGGCGAGCGCCCTCTCGCGGCCGGGGCTGTCTCTTACCTCTTGGGCGAGTTTCTGCTTGAGCACCAGCGCTGCACACAGGTAGCCTGCCCGGCCCACGAATAACTCGTCCGAGCCGCACTCCAGGAAAGAGACTGGCGCACAGACGGTACATAGAGCCCGGAACTTGCCCAGGGGCTGCACATAGTCAGACCGGCCCAGGGCGTGGTACACGAGCGTGGCAACAGCGTACACGCCCGCACCCCCGAGCAGAAAAGCAGCCCGAGTGTCAGCGTCCGGTTCGCCCCACTCCTCAGCTCGGGCGCACGCGTCTATGAGGCGCTTGGCCGAGCGCAAGTAGCGCTCGCGGGCCGCGGCAAAGAGCGGGCTCTGAGAGACATGGTACAGCATGTAGGCCACCCCAGCGACACCGCTGTACAGCCCACCCTGGCAGCTGCTGGACGCAGCTGTCGCCCCCCGGACGTCAGCGCCGCCCCCAAGTGGGGGCAGCTCCTGGAGGATGCGCTCGATGGTGGCAGTGACCAAGGGCGCCACCACTTCCTCGCACTGACCCGCCAGCAGGCTGCCCTGGTAGTCATCGAAGCGGTTGGCGAAGCAGCGCTTGGTGTCCATGCTGTAGCTCTCACGTCCCCCCGCCACCCCTGACCCCAATGTCCAGATGGGAATTGTTTAAGGGTGCGTCCTGTAGCCCGGAGTCCCACCTCTGACTGTTTGTGACACTCCGCTGGAGATGTAGGCAGCGAGGATGGCGCGAGAAGACTGAGACCGGGAGGTGACAAGAGGAGGCGGGCGCTAGGAAGAAACACCGAGCGGATGTCCAAGTGGGGCACCGCTCTGCCGCGAGACTCCTGACTGGCCTGGACGAGCGAGCGCGAGGGATGCGTGTCGGGCGCCCCCCCCCTCCTCCCCGAGGCCGCGCCCTCCCCGAACCCGCCCCCTCCTGCGCCGTCGCAGCTCCACTGCTTCTCCTAGGGGCCGAGGTGATCTCCGGCAGGACCCGTGCGGGGCCGCGCCACTCCCCCTGCTCCGCCCTCTGCTCCTCCCCTCGCGGAAGGAGCCTAGGGACGTGGGGGACGAGGAGAGACTGGGCAGTAGCACACCTGGCAGTGGAGGTGATTATCTCCAATCTTTTGGATAATCAGAGTGCAGATCAAGTCGGCTTCACCTGGGAACGTATTAAAAAATGAAGCGCCTCAGGCTCCATTTTCAGACCTATTGAGTCAAAAATCTGAACATGTCACCAGATCCCTACGGTGATCAGCATGCACAGAAAAGTTTGAGAAGACATTGAACTAGGCTAAAGTACTGGAAAAGGTGAGGGAGGCAGAGAGAAGAACCCTGCCGGTCCTCTGCTGCTCGTGACTGTGATCTTGGTTAGGTTGGAATAGGGCACAAGGAAAGGACTCTGAGAACTGTTTCTGGTACTTGTAGGGAGAGCAACTATTTCACTTACTTGAAAGACACATCTGAAGGAAAAAGTCCTTCCAAACAAAACTTATCTTTCAATTAAGTGATGTGGTGTGAGAGAAAAGCCTCATTTTGCCAAGACTACTGCCAGAACTGAAGCAGCCACACACTTCAAGGGGACTGTGCCCATCATCTTTCTACAATGCTACCAAAATAATAAAACTAGAAAGTAATAACAATAATAAAAGCTTAATCCATTTTTAGCCAGGGAGCTTGATCAATAAGAAAAGGAAGGGTATCAAAAATAGCACTAGGAATATTTCATTTTGAGACTTATTTCCTTCCCTCTCTTGCAATAGACATTAAGAATAAATTTTATAGATGGGCAAGGTAGCTTCCACCTATATTGCTACCTGCTAGAAGGTTGGAATCTGGGGGATCTCAATCTGGGATCCAGATTTGAAGCCAGGCAAGGAAGAAAATTCTATTAGAATCCATATCCAAAATTACCAACAAAAAGTAGAGGTGCAGGCATGATGCAAGGGGTTGAGCACCACCTGAGTAAGTAAGCAGTGCAAGAGCAAGGCTTTCTGTTCACTTCACATATGGAGACACTGACATATTCACAGTCAGAAAGGAAATCTTATACCTTCACATTTTACCTTGCCGTGAATGAAGAAGCAACTCTATTAATTCGTACTCATTATCCTTCCATGCTCCTAGTCCAGAGATGGCTCCAACAGCATTGATAGGAACCTGTGTTGATTGACTTCAAAAAGGAACTTTAAGCATGTTGCCAAGAGAGAAGTAGAGAATTCTTACTAATTGTGGCATAATTCTCTTGCTCCAAAAGCTGTATTACAAGCCACCACAAAGGCTTCTTAGCATGTAACAAATTTATTATTCATGCAGTTTGGAATCTGCGTTGAACTCATTCATACATCTGAACATGGGCTATCTGTATTTTGGGAAAGGAGACAGCTAGACTATGGTTGTCATGTCTCTGTTTTCCACAGATCCACCCAAATATGCTTATTTGCTTTCACATCAATGGCAGAGAGGCAAAACTACAAATATACAATACTTCCGCACCTAGTCTCAGAACTGCCATATCCTTTTCTAGCTAACTCTATCAGAAAACCATGTTAGAAAATATAAAATGTCTTTATGGAACTCCAAAGTTATGTGCCTGAAGGTGTGACTACAGATCAGAGACTACTAAATGTCTCTTCTGAAAATTGATGATGACAAATTAGAACTAGAGTCACAGGGTAGATACAAAACACGATGGGAGAAGAGGTTAATGGTATCCAGAAGTCTTTATGAACTCAGGGGACCAATGGACTCTATAAAATATCTTCCCCCAAACCTCATTGCTTTGTCTCCAATGCAATCATGTAAAAGAACTCCAACCTCAAATGTTCTATGGGTAAAGTGAGTTCTTTAACAAATAAAATCTCACCTCTAAATGGGTGGGGTTGATTTGCAAGAAGTGTTACTTATTTTGACATCATTACTCCATTAGAATACACTGTTCATTTGGGAGGGTAAGAAGTGCGACAGAAATGGAGGCACAAAGAATGAACCCATGCAGCATTGCTACTCACTAGACACTATGTTGAAAATAAACTGTACAATTTGTGGATGGAGACTGGGGGGTGGGGAACCGGGAAAAAGTGAGGAAAGGAGGGACATTGTTAAAAAAGAAATGTACACTTTATCTGTCTTATGTAAATGCAACCCTTCTGTATACCACCTATACAATAACAGCAAAGATATCGAAATATAAATACAAACATAATTTATTCTGTGTATTAGATTTTGGCATGTTAATTCCCTTGGAGTTTATAAGAAACAATAAAGTTACCTTTACTTTTTAAAGAATAAAAAAGAATACACTTTTCTTGAGGGTAGGACATTTTGCTACATTTATTTGCTGCTCTACAACTACTACTTGTGGATAATTACTACAAGTTTGTGAATGAATGAATTACTATAAAATGATATTGCTAAGGTACCCTGGAGTACAGAATGCAAGGTGAAGCATTTCTTTAAACTTTTAACTTGACTTGTTTGAGCTCTTATATTATACTTGCATCCTTTTGCTCTTGTAAATGCAAGGAAGTAAACATTTTGCAATTTTGCCTCATTTCATTCTTTCTCCATAAGATCTGGTGACCTCTATACTTTTGAGTTCAGTGACTTCACACATTCTATTTTTACCAACTAACCCTGTGTGACAGGTATATTTGCCAATACAGCCACAATATCTCCTATGCCACATGTTCTTCTACAATCAATGTGACCTTGACATCCTTCTCATCAGAAGTAGGCACATGTCACCTTCTCTTGAGTTTGGGTAGGTTGTGTTACTGGCAATCAATAGATTGTGATAGAACTGTCAGTGCCTGGCACTGGAAGCTGTCACTAAGTGTGATGTAGCTTCTGTCTTCTATTCGGGAGCACTCACATTTGGAAACTGAAGCTGTCCTATAAAAAACTTTACTACTCTAATGTTGCCATATTGTGAGGAGACCTGAACAAAATGAAGGCCAGTGGAAGATGTCTGAGTTCACAACGTAACTCACAGAATAAACTGAAACCTTTCTGAATGAACCACCTTGGACAGATAGTCAGGTCAACTTTTTGAATGACTGAAGCTCCAATTAAGAATCATTATTCCAAGCATTTCTAGAACTTGTCAGCCATGAAATTATGAGCAAAATACTTTTGGGGGTTGCCAGTCCTGGGCTTTGAAGAAAAGACCTGGATGCTGAGACTTATTTTTTGCTTGAGAAGCTCCCATTATCACTTGAGCTACAGCTCCATTTTCAACTTTTTTGGTGGAGCAAAGAGTCTCGTAGACTTTTCTACCAAGGCTGGCTTTCAGTCACAACCCTCAGATCTCAGCCTCTTGAGTAGCTAGGATTATAGGCGTGAACCATTGACACTTAGCTAAAGTAGTTACTTTAAGCTTTTGAGTCTGGGGGCACTGGCTTTGCAGCAATACTAACTGAAATAACCTTCTAGCTTCCCATCATATAAAACTACAGAAGTGCCCTATAGTTAATAGCATCAACTCATCAAAGCAACAAGCAGTTAGGGGACAAACTATTCCAGAGGAATGGAGAAGACAGGGAAGAAGGCCTACACTCAGAAAGTTTTGTTCCAAAATTCTAAATTAGCTTTTTTTTTAGATGTAGCAGTGACCTAACAAGAAATATGCAACTTATACAAAATCTTGCCAAGGCCATTTATTTTACCTTTATCTGCAAGATTTGTACTGATATTCACAGAATTGCTAGCAGCATTTGCTGACAGGCAGCTCCCAACACATGGCTTCTGGGATCTTGCTGAATTGCCCAGTTTCTACTTCTTTCACAGTATTTCCTTAGTATGCAGATTATATCTAAAACTATGTATGGAAAATTATTTTAGTAGTTTCATTAAGTAAATCTTGTAAAATTATGCAAACATGAGTAAGAAAAAAGAATGTTACATGCTCCTCTTGGGCAAATCATTACTATTTAATTGTGTAATAATCAAACTTCACAATGGAAAGTTTAATACATGCTATGGGATATTCCATCAAAACATTTTTCCCTTCCCTTCCCTTCCTTCCTTCCTTCCTTCCTTCCTTCCTTCCTTCCTTCCTTCCTTCCTTCCTTTCTTCCTTCTTTTTTGTTGGTTTTATGGCTTGAACTCTGGGCCTGGGCACTGTCCCTGAGCTCTTGAGCTCAGGGCTACTGCTCTACCCCTTGAGCCACAGAGTCACTTCTGGTTTTTTGTTGTTTAACTGAAATAAGAGTCTCACGGACTTTAGTAACAAGGCTGATTATGAACTGAGATCCTCAGATCTCAGTCTCCTGAGTGGCTAAGGTTACAGTTGTGAATTACCAGCATCCAGCATAAAAATATTTTTAGACAGAAAGTTTTCCAAAGCTTTTCTCAAAGGATGCATCCTGGGAATCATTGAACATAACTGAATTTTGTAATGTCCAGTCCTCTAGCATGTACCCCGTGGACAATTATTCCTAATCGTAAACTTCTTCCCTCTGTACGCTCACACACTTCCACTTCTCAAAACAATAGCCATAGTGATGTAAGTCACATACGTGTGTGTGTGTGTGTGTGTGTGTGTGTATGTGATAATTGAGTTTGAACTCAGAGCTTAAGCCTTACAAAGCAGATACTCTTATGCTGGACTATATTTTCAACCCTTTTTGGTGTTGGTTCACTATCAGCCAATTTAGGCCTCTCCTATAGTGACTGTGCCCAGCTTTTGATTGAGAAGGGATCTCTGAAACTTTTTCTGCAGGCTAATCTTGAACTACAATCCTCCACATCTCAGCTTCCCAGATAGTTAGAATTCCAGATGTAAGTCACTGGCACCTGGTTCATAGTCTGTCTTCTGATATAGCAATGTTTCTCATATACCTCATCAGAAAATCCTGAGTCCATAAGACAGCGTGCATGGTAGGCCTGTAGTCATCTAGTCTCATTACTTATAAAACGTCTCTGCCTATTCTTGTTCCTTTTCCCCTTGCTCTATCAGCCCCAGCATGCTGAACGCCTTGAGGATTCTCAAATCTACAAGCTTAACTCATAGTGTTTCCTTTGCCATTTCCTCTTCTTTGAGAACTCTTCAAACACTGTGCTTGGGGTGGAGGTGTGGCTCAGTTTGTAGAGAGCTAGTCAATGAACGAAAGCATCAGGCACAGAACTTGAGTCCAGGTTTCCAACCTGAAAACAAAACAAAACACTCTACTCATGGCTTGTCTCTACCACCTCTTTCAATGACAGTTTTCCAAGTTTTAATTAAAATATAAGTCCCCCATCAATCGTCAGTGATATCCTGGGATGTTGGAGGTTTTGTATAGGAATGTGAATTTCAGCTCAAAAAAAAAAACCAAAAAGCAAAAAACTTCCAAAACTCCACAAGGCAAAATTCACTTCTGCACAGAGAAGCATATGGACACATTAAAAGGGTATAAAGTTGAACACACGAGTGCAAGGTGCTGCAACGCGCTTTATACTGACGCAATTAGCCCTGCCCCCTTACCTGGATTGGTCAGGCACTGAGTTCACAATCTTTGTGATTGGCCAACACTCAACATTTTAAAATAGGCTGGGGAGTCTATGGACTGGCTTTTAAAGAAGAAAAGTTCTTGCGGGATGATTCTGAGCAAGTCTCTCTGGCTTTAAGTTTTACAAAGGAAGGAGGTGTTTAGGAAAGCAAGAATCAATGAAAAGAACAAGGAAAAGGCCAAGTAAAAATGAAGTCTTACAAAGAAATACAATTACTAACTTCACTATTAGTATTTAACAACTATGCATTTTAGTTATTTATTTTGTGTATAACCTATCTTTCCACTAGAAGGTAATCTCATAAGGATAGGAATTTTGGTCTGTGTTGAGCCCTGCTATATATTCAGCATATAGGCTGATGCCTGACATATATGCTCAATGTATATTTATGTATCTTTCTGATGTCCTTTAGAATAACCAGATCTACCTATGGATGACTGAACTTCATTATCTACTTTCTTGACCAGTTTCTGGGTTACACTCTTCTGTCACAGAGGATATTAAAAAAGTATCTCTTAGCTGGGTGCTTATAATCCTAGATATTCAGGAAGCCCAATCCTGGTTCAAAGCCAGGCTGGGCAGAAAGGTTGCTGAGATTCTACTTTCAAAACAACCAACAAAAAGCTAAGCTAGAAATCCAGTTCAAGTGGTATAGCACTAGTTGAGCAAGCCAAGCAAGTGTGAGGGCCTTAGTTCAAGTACTGGTACTAGTCAAAGGAAAGCAGTGCAATTTAAACATAGGATTTGATACTTTTTTTTGTCTTTCTTCTCCGCCTCCAGAGTTTTAAGCTTTTTGTTATCAATTATAGGTCAATCACAATTACTATGCACAATATAACAACAGAATTAGAAATCAGGTGTGATAGGCAAGCAAACTTGACATCATCCATAGGAAGGAGGGACAACCAAGTTTCATCAGTCACTGACTGGCTGTACAGTGTCCATGGGTGAGTATATATCCCAGGCCAGCCAAAGAAGAGTTTCTTTTGCTAGCATCATTGAGAAAGATGGGGTTGCTAAAGTGGAGATATTAACCATTCAGCTTCTTTAAACATCATATGACTGTGAAGAAAAAACAAGTTGAGGATAAAGTCAAATAGAAGAAAGAAAGCAGGACCAGAGAATAAAAATATATGACAAAAAGTGTGGCCTGGTGACATTAGAATACCAGAACCTGTCTTACATGAGTGTACAGGGCCTTGTACATTCCTTTATATGTGAGTGTCTGTCATTCCCAAAAAAGTCTGGACTATTTCACTTTTTTGATCATTTGAAATTGTTGCTGTTGTTTGTTTCGGGAAGCTAGGTAGCCATGGACAGAAGCAAGGAAACGTTGAGAAAGGTTGCCAATGTCAAATTTAAGGTAATGATTGAGAATAACCAATCGCCTGAATAAAATATGAGCGGGGGCATTAGACTTGATGTGAAAGTCCTGTTCTACTAAACCTAGCTGTGTGATCTTGTGATAATTATTCTTTAATTTCCCTAAGCCTAAATTGTTCACCTTTAAATTGGTTATTTTAATATAATTTTTTCACATACATTTTCTTGGGTAATGCTTGTAATGCTTTAACATGGTGGCTGCTTCGGAATAAATGTTACCATTTGTCAAAAATAGTATTTTAGATATAGTGCTTCAAGAAATGGATTACCAGGACCATTACCTTACCACCTCACCCCTTCAATCTTCCTAAATTGGTTCACTCACTCTCTTTTTTCAAAGAGTCCCAAAGTGTTTTTGGTTTTGTTTTGCTTTATTTTGCTTAGTCTTTCTCAATGATTCCTAAATGAAATGTCTTCCATTTATAAGCCTAAAGATTTTTTTCTTTGGTGTGACAAATTCAACTTCTAAGGAGAAAAAAAAAAGACACCATGCTGTGTTTTTCAGCTTTTATGTGATCACAGGTAATAAAGATTCAGGTTGACAAATTTTGTTGCTGATGCATGAGACAGAATAAAATTAATCTTTTTCAAGCCTATCTGGTTCTTCTGTAATAGAGTAGGCAAGGAAGTCGATATGTGACAGAAAGCTATGTGGGTGAGCAGATCTGTAGAGAGGATAAGCAGACAATGCATGAGGGAAAAGTCTTGATTAAGTTGCTTTCCGTCTTTTAAGGATCACAAAATCCTTCCATTTTTATCAAAGTTTCACAACTTTGAAAAAAAGACCCTAAAAATGTCTTTGGTTTTTGATTATGTAATTGCTTCTAAAATTGATGAAAGAAGAACTTGGTTAGTGATATAGAAAGCAAACAATTTAAAATAAAAATAAATGGAATTTCTTAAGTTTCTCCTTCAAGTAAAAATTTCCAGAAAGTCATTAATGTTGTCTATTTAATATACAAGAGAGTGGCTTACGATATTCATAGTTAAAACTTCCACAGAACTGAGTCTTTGTGTAGTACAACTGGGTAAAATAAACTTTTATTCAAACAGCAACTTTAAGCCCATTCTGTGTTTTTTGTTAAGAAAAATATAAGTTTGGATTTGACTTTTGCATGAGATAGATGAAAATGGAATTCAGAGAGTGCTAACAGACACAGAGGAGCTGTGTAGAAGAGTACAATTTAAGTGATGAATAGAAAACCATTAAATGAAAAAAACTCTTAGTCATTTATAAAGGGTAGCCTGCAGATATGTCAATGGGATATCACATCAAATAGTCTTATTTGATAAGACTATGCTAGATAAATGCCATGGAAATATGGACCTATTTATCTCATCTTAATATTTGTTTTGAAATCTGAGGCTTCTTATCTCTTCTGATAGCTTTATTTTATTTATCTGATGACAAAATAGATATAAAATGAGGCCATTTATTTACTACAAGATAACTCTAGTTTCTGATCTGGCGTGAGTCTCAAATCTAAAAAAAGATATAGAATATTAGGCTGGGTAAGAATTAACACCTGAATCTCTCTTCTATTCTTCTTAGTTAACAATAGCAATATAAAAATCTATTTTTATTGTAAAGGTAATGTACAGAGAGATTACAATTATATAAGTAAAGTCATGAGTATATTTCTTTTTGAAAAGTATTACCCTTTCTCTCATTTTCTCCTGTTTTCCCCCTCCCAACTCACTTTTCCCCAATTTGTGAAGTTCATTTGCAGCATAGTGTCTAGTGAGTACCACTGTTGCATCGGATCACTCTTTTCCCAGTTTCTGTGAATCTCCTTCCTTCCCCTAAAGCAGATAAACTTGTATATAAGATAAAGGATACAGAAATCAAAAACAGTGATATCAGGGAATAAACCAAAGGAGAAAAAGAAAGAAAAGAAGAAAGAAAGAAAGATAGAAAGAAAGGAAGGAAGGTAATAACCATGAACAATACATTAAAAAAACTTTCCATTTCATGGAGTTCATCATTTTATATGGTCATATGCACGTAGCTATTGAGCTATTGTGATCTTCAGCTATTATCTTAGACATATTCTAATGACTATGACTGAGGGAAACTATGCAGCCTGTGTTTCTTTGGGTCTGCCTTATTTCACTTAATATATTTTTTTCATCTTTCCATTTTTCTTTTACAAATAGGGCAATGCCATTCTTTCTGATGGAAACACTGAATTCCATTGTGTATATACACTACATTATCTTGATCCATTCATCTACAGACAGGTATCATGGTTGATTCCATATTTTAGCAATGGTAAATAATGTTGCAATGAACATGTTTGTGCTGGTATCTTTAGTATGGCCTTGTTTATGGTCTTTCGGGTAAATGCCCAGGACTGGGATTGCTGGGTCATAGGGGAGCTCTATGTTTAGTTTTTTGAGGAACTTTCATATTGTTTTCCAGAGTGATTGAACAAGTCTATAGTACCACCAACAGTGTTCTCTTTTGGCCACATTCCCACCAGCATTTGTTACTATAAGTTTTCTTGATAATGGCCATTGTAAATGAGCTGAGGTGTAATCTCAACACTGTTTTGATTTGCAAGTCTTTATGGCATTTTTTCTACTGATCAAAACAAAAATAAATCAAGAGGAAGATTTGCATTAGGAAACATTTGTGCATATTCTTACTATCTTTTCTTTTATAAAATATTTGGGACAAGAAAACTACATTAGATATTAGAATTATATATACCAGGCTTGTGAAGATTCAGGCCTCATTTATTATTATATGTCATCTAAAGCAGGCATCTCTTTTTATACCTTAGAATAAGATTTAACTGCACCAAAAATAAATGTACCAAAAACTCCCATAAGCACAATGTAACTTTTTTCCCTCTCCTATTAAAAAAGCCCAAGATACAGAAAGTGGCATTATCAAAGGGACAGATAAGAATAATTACACCATCATCCTTCCCATGAAGACACAGATTCACCAACAATATATTAATCAATTCCTCATGTAGGAAATCAAAAATATAGTTAAGGGATTCCTATATACAAAGCAAGCACAAACAGAACATGGACCCCTGTGGAAAAAAAAATATGGTACCTCATGTCATAGTGCGTCCATCGCTCAGTTCAAACGCAATGTGATTGGGAGGAAATTTTCAATTCCTAGTTCTAGGTTTATTATCACTGGGGAGGGAACAAAATAACTGGTCTACTTACAAAAAGTTTTGGCTTTCTTGGGCCTGATAGGGGAACTGATTTTTACCTTGACTATCTGAGAATACTAATGGGAATCAACAAACTCAGAGATGGTAAGACCCAGAAAACTCGAAATACTTTGGGCTTCTGAGAACACTAAAAGGCTGAATGGCATGGTATTGTTTTAGTCCTGTAGTATAGAAGATAGACAAAACAGTATATAAGGTTATGAGCTTCTAAACAAAGAAACTGGCAAATTCCCCAAATTAGGAATCCACACACACACATTTAGAGATGACACATTTACAAAAAAAGTTTTGAAGAGACTCCTAGGTTCTATAATCCATGCTGACTAGTGAAGGTTTTTACCTGCATAGAACTGATAGGCAAGAAATTAGGAAACATTATGGCTGAGAATTATCATAGAGTGTTGAGAAGGAATTACAACCTAGCCCAGCAACACTACCTGTGTTGGTTCTTGCTGACCCCCCCACCCCCACAGTCTATGAAAACTAACAGTTCTAATATGATCATACAAGGCTAAGAACTCCCCCGCCTGATATGTGGGAGAAACTGATGATGAATCACCCAGTATGAGAAAGTTAATGAGACATTAGTACAGTTTTTTCAAGACTCACCATGTCAGCAGACTCATAAAAACTTGAAGTAGTATCTCAAATGTGAGATCTCAAGTGTGAGAGTGAACCTGCCTACTCTTCTAGATGGGAAGTGAACTTTTGTTTGGATTTCACCTTGCTTTGCATATTAACCTAATCCTGCTTGAGGCTTCTGTGTGTCTGTAGTTGTCTCTTAATTCTTTCACTGGCAAGACTTCCTGGTCCCTAGATCACATGACTCAAATCTGGTGACTAATTCATAAGTATATGTACTTACTCTTTTAGAGTCCAGAGTGCTAACCATTATACTCTGGAACCATATTTTTAAAATATACAAATAACAATGCGTAATTGCAACATCCTACAGCTCTGATAGAAATGGAAGAATCAAATAATTATTTTTAACATCTAGAATTTACCCTAAAGAAAATAGAACTAAATAAATTATCTGAAAAGGAATTTAAAATAATGGACATAAAAATGAAAACCTCAGGAAAATGATGTATAAAAAATTTAAATTTCAAAAAATACATGAAAACATAAAACAGCCCCAAGCAGAATATCTTAGAGCTGAATAATTAAAAAAGTAAAATGAGATAATCACTAGAACAATTTAACAACACGACGGGCGCGGTGAGTCACACCTGTAATCCTAGCTACTCAGGAGCCTGAGATCTGAGGATCTTGGTTCAAAGACTATGAGACTCTTATCTCCAACTAACCGCTAGAAAAACAGGAAGTGGGTCTGTAGCTCAAGGGGGTAGGGCGGTATCCTGGAGCTGAATTGCTCAGGGACAGTGCTCAGGCCCAGAGTTCAATCCCCATGACCCCACAAAAATAAAATGAAAGGGGCCTTGAGTTTGGCCTAGTGGTATAGTGCTTGCCTAGCATGCATGCCTGAAGACAAGGATTTGATTCCATTCCTCCGTACCACATACATAGAAAAAGAAGGAAATGTTGCTGTGGCTCAAGTAGTAGAGCTCTAGACTTGAGAAAGTCTAAGGACCATGCTCAGGACCTGAGCTCAAGCCCAGGACTGGCAAAAAATAAAATGAAATAAAATAAAATAAAATAAAAGGAAAAGAGGAAAAGAAAAATTCAACGACAGACTTGATTAAACAGAATTTAAAAAGTCAGTGCATTCAATCATAGGTCATCTGGAATTGTTCAGTAAGAGGATTATGAAAGAAAATAAAATGAATTATCAAAATCTGAGTAATTTTTAGGACACATCAAGTAGACCAATATATGCAATGATGGAAGTTTTAGAAGAGAGAAAGTGAACGCTAGAAAATTTCCTAAATCTCTGGAAGCAATAAATTCCCAGATTCTAATATCCCAAAAAGTTTTGAGAAAATCAATCCAAACAAAACCATGCTAAGATACATCTTAATCAAATTGTCAAAAGTCAAAGATAAATTTTAGAGCATTAAGATAAAAGTAATTTGCCATATGCAAGGCAATCACCATAAGATTATCACAAGATAGCAGCAATAGACATATTTTGAGACACATGTAAATGGAAGCAAAACACTCTAAAAATCTATAAGATGCAGAAAAACAGTAGTAACATCAAAGTTTATAGTGATAAATGCCCATGTTATAAATGAAAATTAATTTAACTCTACCTGTAAAAGAACTTGAAAAAGGACCAAACTAATTCCAAAGTTAACTGAAAGAAAGACACAATGGAGGTGAGGTTAGAGCTACAATAAATGACATAGAAAACAAAAAGACAATAGGAAAATATTGATCTTAGATTAAGATTGCCAAACCTTTAGCTAGAGCAAGGAAGAGAAAAAGAGAAAATGACTAGGAGTTTGAATCAAATGGTAAGAGCCCCTACTTATCAAACATTAGCCCCTGAATTAAACTTTAACACTGCCAAAAAGATAAAGAGAGAGGAAAACATGTATAACAAAAATGCATTAGGAAAAACTAAATACCAAAAAATTAGAAAACTTAGAAGAAGTAGATAAATTCTTAGTAACATATTACATAAACGTGATCATCAAGAAATACATAATCTGGCTAAATTCATAACAAAGATTACATCATTAATCAAAAGCCTCCACACAAAGTAAATCTTGAGATCAGATATTTTACTGTAGTTTAGAACTTTGTTACAAGATAATAATATACAATAATTTGCAAACAATAGAGCATAATTTTTGATGGTATTTATTAGAATGCTTCAGCAGTAATCTAAATCAAACAAATTCTGCACAGGAATTCAGGCAATTTGTTGATCTACAACTAGAACTTGAATGTAACGAGTACAGTTTATTCTAATAGAATCTATACATGTATCTTCATAGTTCACAATGATCCATCAAATGAATACTGAGACACATTCCATTAATACAGTTGAATAAGCACCTACTGTACAGACACAGCAGTATCTTAAGGTATCACAGATACATCAGAAAACATCATTGCTGTGTAATTTCTAGTCCAAAGGCTCCATATTTCAAGTTTTAATAACACTCAGTGGCTTCTTGTAAGCAATACGTTTTTTTTCTGTACAGAAAAGCTATCTTTTGCCATTGTCTTAGAAAGTCATACTTTTTTTCCCCAGATGGACTCATGATGAGATATTGTCTCTCGTTCAGGAAGACGTTCTAGTCCATTGGCAATATGAAGCAATCACAACAGTGAATGAGCACTTATAGAACAAACAGAACAATAGCCACATTGAAATAACTGTAGACTTTGGTAAAGGGCTAACATGATGCAATAGGAAATTTCATGGAAAACTGACTTTCCCAACATGAGACTGGTGATGAAAAATACTTTAAGTCTTTGAAATTTTTGCTGTAGTTTGTTTTCCTGTAGGCTACACATTTAACCAATCCTAATTTGCATGGAAATTGGTTGAAGGTGGAGATCAATTTTATCTCTGATAGCAGGACTTTTGAAATTTAATATGTAAGAGTCTGATGAGAAGAACATTCCAAGGCATTCTAGGTAATTGAATTATTGTAGAGACTTAGGAAGAACCACTTTATTTTGTTCTGGGGTCTGTTCTTGCCCCAAGGTGTCTTTTTTCAGCATAGGGAGGTTACCAAGCTTATATGCATATGCAAGAACTTTCCATATATATGTATGTCTACAATGCATTTGAGCTGAAGGAATGTTAGGGAAACAAACTTCAAAAAAAATAACTGCTTTGGAAAGAAAAAGGACTTGATGAAACCTCCTATCTCCCCTTTAATTTCTAATTATGGATTTTTGAAAAATGTATGACAGATAATTGAGTAGTTCTAGCAGGCATTAATCACAAAACAATCCAAAAGACAGCTTCTGTAGTGGTATAATTATTTTCACCATTTTCTACTCTAAAATCCTTTTCTGGTTATGAATTAATTTTACAGAAAATTTTTTAATCATATATTTTTTAAAATGTATACTCAGTTGGGTCAGGATAACAACCCTTTAATAATACATGCTTTTATTCCTTTAAATAACATATTTTACTGTAGTTTATAATGTGTGTGTCTATAAAGATGTATAAATATATCCTATCTGGTTTGAAAATACAAATGTTTCTGAGCATTTGTTATGTATGGGAGTCTACAAGCTTATATGGTTAGAGGAGAGAAAAGATCAGAGAACACAAAGGGGATAAAACATTTCCCATTTGTAAGATCTCTTTAATTGGACAGGAATTCAAAACATAAATGACTAATTGATAAAGGTGGAATAAAAATACAGATTAAAATGCTGAGTGTATAAGTTTCTTTGTGTATGTTTATGTACTTAGAGAGAAATACAGTATTAGAAAAGTACATTGGATTATGATTCTCGGAAGGAGACCCTGTAAAGAGGATTTACATACAGCTGATTTATTATGAATACAGTATTGGCGGAGGGATGGTGGCTGATGACAAATGGGAAAAGCAGAAAGAGAAAAATCCAGAGAATACCATATTAGGTCAAGCCTCAGAAAGGCTACCTTGGCATGATCTGATGAGGGATCTCTGGCATGTAAGATATAATTCAGAATTATCCCAGTCTGCTTCCATTCCATATGGATTCCATGTTCCAAATCACTATTAAATAGCTTCAGTAGCCAAGGGAAGTCTTTCTAGAACTAAGTTCAAGAACTTGGCCTAGCTGTGGCAAACATACCAAACAAGAGGCTGTGACAAACAAAAATGTAATATGTAAACATCTCTAAAATGAGATCCTGTGTCTTCCATAGTAAATGGGGATTTTTTTGGCCTAATTACAAAAGTACACTACTTTTGCAGGACAATAAGGATATGATGATACTATTTCTACTTAATCCTGCAAAGGATATGAAAAGGATACCTTGATATTCTCATATCATATTTAAGACATTTAAATATATAATGCCTTAGAGCTACTTATAATAATTTACTATTGAACAAATCAATGGATACATAAGAAACAAATAAAAGTCAAATTATTATATTATAAAATTTCCCTGGAGAAAGAATATAATGAAATAAAGGAATCTATAGTTTAGGGCTTTAAAAGGTGAATTAAATTTTTCCTTTAACCAGTATTTCATAAAACTTGCATCTCAGAGATATGATTTTCAAAAACAGATCTTTTCTATTAATTTTCTATTCTGCCTGAGTAGAACTTCTGCCATACACCTGAAAAATTTCCATGAGAGTAGATGGCTCTTATATATACGTTTTATGAGGGCCTATGAGCTCTGGAATTTCAAAGACATCTGGTCTCTTTCCTGCATGGGTACATAAAAAGGAGAGACCTTAACCCTCATATTAATTTTAATTAATTCTAATCAAAGATGATGATACAAGTATTGATATCCTCAGGTGAAGGTAAGTATAATGAGGCCACAAAAAGAGTCAGTATTTGAATGTCAATTTTCATTTGCCAAGTGGCAAAGTGAAAAGGAACCTTCTAGCTAGAGAGTTTTCCCAGTGAAGGTAGGATCTTTGGGCTGGGGGTATAACTCAGAAGTAGACCATATGCTTAGAAGCATGACACCCTAGATTTAACTCCCAGCAACAAAGAAATAATAAAGATGCCTGATGGCATATCCCTGTAATCTTAGCTACTCAGGAGGTTCAGAGAAGGACCACTGTACAAAGCCCACGTAAGCCAAAAATTCTTGAGACTCTATCCAAAAAATTAGAGTGGAAAAATCAAAAATGGAGTTATGACTGAACTGATTGGGCTACCAAACATGAGGCCCTGTGTTAAAATTCCAGTACTGCAGAACTAATAACAACAATAGCAGCTGTGATAATAACAATATCAACAACAACAAACAACATTTATTGGGGACTTCCTCTGTGCCTTGCATTGTGAAATATGAATCAAATATGGTGTTATCTGTAAAAGGATTAAAGTAGGTGGCCTGATAATGAAAGACCTCATGGGATAAAGTTATAATGTTAGAGTAATTAATAACTGATTTCCTGCTGGAATGAAAAGCTACTAACAAGCAGTAGAAACATTGCTTGCCTTTGGTAAATCATTACAAGCATGCCTCTACCTATGAACACAAGTTCATTAAACATGTGACTGTAAAATCACAAATGTTAGTTACTACCTGCCTCCAGCAAAGTAAAGGTACTTGGTAGAAAAAAGTCATACTTATAACCTTGATTTTATATTTGAACACTGTCCAATAGCACTTCTCATTTATTAACATGAATTCAACAAATCATCTAGGATGTTGTCAAAATGTAGGTTGTAATTTAGTATGTTTGGAGTGAGGCCTAAAATTCTATACTTTTAATAAGTTCCTGAATGATGTCAATGCTTCTGGTCTATGGATTACATTTTGAGTAACAAACATACCTACATCACTGAATCTTAGTACTAGATGTACTAATATTTCATCCACTTAGGGAGCTTTACAAAGTACAGGCTACTTGATTCCATCCAAATAAAGCCAGATTTAATATATCTGGGCTGTATCCTGAACATTGAGATTTTTCTAGGTAATTCTAAAAAATGACGAAGGCTGATAACCTTGACATGATAGTTATGAATATGCAGATAATTTACCAAGGTTATCTTTGACAGTACAGCTGACAAAAGTAAGAATTTTGTTGAAAAGATGTTTTTAGAAAGCACAAGCCCATTACTTCTGCTTAAAATATAATATTTAACAAATTTAAATAAAAATGACCAGTCAGGCAAATGATGTTTCATATTGCAGGCCAGCCTTCCTATTAATAATTCAGTAATCAAGACTAATGTGTGTCCTGTAAGGATTTTTATTCAATCTTTTTAGTGAAGATATTTTTCTATTTAAAAAGGTAATTGATTTCAACTGTAGAAATTAGGAAAATACGACCCCACAATCCCAACACCTAAAATTTTTGTATATTCTTTTTTACACAGAATATCTTCAATTTAAGAATAAATCTGTGAAAGTGTTGTATTTTATTCAGAGTACTTACAAGTATAATTGTAATGACCTTAGGGTTGTTTAATTAGTTTAACTTTTGGGTTTTTTTAGTTATTTTTGTAACATCATATCCTTTTTGCTTTTTTAACAGAGTGACTCATCATAGTACATGTCACAGAGTATAAAATAAAATAATATAGTTAATGAACTAACCAGACTCAAAACTTTAATATCAAAACTGCAAAACTCTATAAATGTGCTCTAATACAAGAGGACATTTTGTGCTAATGGGTTTTACTTTCTATTTGGACAAATGAGTCTTAAATTAAAAGCACACAGTGATTTATCTTGTTTCAAACATGTACTTGCTAATTTGGATGTTGGAACTTGCCAAAGGGATATACTGAAACTGCTCAAGAACTGACACATACTTAAAATAGCTTAAGCCAAGCTATGGAAATAGCCTTTGGCAGAGAATACCATCCGCTTTGTCTATGTTATCTAAGGAAGAATCTTTCTTATTGGAAGCAATAACTGAACAGAAACTTTCCTTGGTTTAATAGAGTTCAAGAGATGGCTTTTACAAATTTACACAGAGTAGCAGTTAGGGGCTTTATAATTTCAATAAAACTGTAAATAATTCATGCACATGAAGTAATCAGTTATGAGATTATAAAAATGATGTATTCATTTCGTTATCATTACTTTTAGTTGAATGATTTTAAGGCTACTTTTTAAATATTTTTATTGTGATTAATAGAAGGGTTACATTATATTCACTAGATAGAAGGTGCATAACTTCACAAACATTGATACTCTTTCTTATGACATGGTCCCATTTCCCTCCCACCCTCCCCCCGCTTATGTTGATTTCCCCCCTTCCATGTCCAAATTCAAATAACCAATTAAGCACATATAAAATATATCAGATAACAAGGTGAAATATTGTAACAATATGAGATAACCAAGGGATGGCAAAAGAGATGAGAGATAACATAGAACATTAAGAACAACAATCACTCATTATATGGCTTTTGTTTCCTGATCCTGGAGGTCCTTATATTTAGTGTCATACTATTTGGCCTTATGGCTCTAGATTTTGTTCTTTGTAAATCTCTGCTAGGAGAGCCTAAGGTTTCTACTGATTATGACAAATGAGGGAGACAATTGGAAGGCTATTTTTTTTATCAGATCCTATGCATTCACCCCATCTAGAAATTTCTACAGTCCTAAATTTCTATTCAGGTGTTTATACTACATGTATATACATGTAAATGTATGCCCAATATGCACATAGTTAGGATATTTCTAAACTATGTGTAAGCAATATCACACTTTACATATCTTTTGAAAATTACATTTTTAGTTAATACAAGCTTTTGACATCCATTTCTATTGATACGTAATTATTCTATAGAATTGCATATGTAGATACTTTGCATGGGTGAATCTTAGAGCTAATGTTACTTTTCTAGGGAAATAAGGATGTAAACATCTAGCCGTTTTCATGTATGAAAGTTTCTTTAGAAGATGTGTTAGTCAGCTTTGTGCTGACATATGAAATGCTGGGAAAATCAACTTAAAAAAATTGCTTTTGGCTGGGAGCCCATGGTCACTTGACTCTCTTGTTTCTTGGCCTGTAGTGATAGAGAACATCAAGGTGAGTAGCATGTGGCTGAGTAAAGCTGTTTACTTCATGCTGGCCAACTGGGAACAGAGGCAGGGGAGGGATTGGGGGAAAATACACCGTTCAAGTGCCTTTTCCCAATGACGTACTACCTCCATCTAGATTCTGCCTCCCAATAGCCCATTAAATTGTGAATTTATAAGTGGAGTACACTGTTGATAATGTAAGAGCCCTCATGATCCAGCCTCCCTTCAAAGGCCCCTCTACCTCTCAATACTAATACACAGGGTACCAAGCATTCAACATATGAGCATTTATGATCCGAACCATAGGAGGAAATAGCACCAGAAAATAGGCACATCATTTTATTAGAAATTGCCAAAATTCTGATTTGAGAGTTTACAATCAATTATTATCAACAGTAACAAAAAGGTTTTAATGCTTTACAACTTTGCCCAATCCTATGATGTTAAACTTTTTTTCATATACCTTTTATTGTAATTAATAGAATGGTTACATTATATTCACCAGACAGACGATACATTGATACCCTCTCTCCTCTCTTGGTCTCCATTTCCCTCCCCTCCACCCCAGCCCCTCATCTTGTTTTCCTCCCTTCCTATCCGACTTCAAATAACCAAATATGCATATATACAATAGATAATGCTAAACTTTTTTTGGTCAATCTGATGGATGTAAAATGGTATTGAATGGATGGTTTAATATTCAAAATCTAGATCGTGGCCAGATGAGTTGGCTCAAGCCTGTAATCCTATCTCCTTGGGAGATAGAGATTGAGGAAAAATCATAGTTTGAGATTAGCCAGGTTAGAAAAGTTCACATCTCCATCTCAATTAATGACAGAGAACAGGAGCACTCATTTGTTATCTCAGCTATAGGGGAAGCATAATGACTGTGTACAGTAGTGTATGCCTGTCATCCACACAAATACTGAGAAGTACTATTAAGCATATAACAGGTCAGGGATAAAGTGTGATCGTACCTTGAAAATCACCAATGGAGTGCTGAAGGTATGGCTCAAGTGGTAGAGTACCTGGTCATTAAGAGTGAGGGTCTAAGTTTGATACATACTACTGATAAAAGGGGAAGAAACCCAAATAGATTAATTGCTCAGTGATTTTTCCTAGTGTGTGAATTATTTCTTTTAATTTTTACCTCTTTTTATTAGGTTGTTTTTCTTATATTAGTTTGTACTAACTCTTAATATAGTCTGATAACTTGTCAGTTTCCTGTTGCTAAATTTTCTCAGAGTCTATGCCTTCTTATTCTTTGTGGTGTATTTTGATGAATTTGAATTTAAATGTAGTTAAATTCATCAATTGTTTCCCATTATGTTTTAAGAATCCCTCTTTACCCCAATCATATAAAGAATTTTAAATGACTATTGTCTAGTTTCCTTCTAAGATATTTACACTTTGGAAATTTTACAGTTTTTCTCGGGTTGCATACCAACTGTCTCATGGCATTTATTGAATTATTCATCCTTCCCTTAATTAAATACAAGAATACTTTATAGGTACATTCTGTGCTATCAGCATAGAGTGTCTAGTTTTGTTGTCCTTTGTGAAATTATCAGACCAAATGTGTTCAACTCAGGCTCCTCCCTTGGCTATTAGAGAGAATGGCTTTTAGGCAGGCCAAGTAACACATTAACTCAACTCTGGGTCTCATCTCTTCATGGAAGGCAGTTTGGTAGAGATACAAGGTGTAAAGGAAATCCAGGAAATTATGTCTATCTCACCTTCACTGGGATCCTGAAATGATGAGGGTCTACCAAGTTCTATAAAATCATATAATTTTCATGCCTTTTCTCAGTTTGGAAAGAAATAACCATTCTTTGGGTTTCATTCCTGGATGGAGAAACTGGTGATCTAGATTTTCTGAAGTTTTGACTGCTCATAGTCCACGGAGTCCTATGGGTCTACTTCTAGAGCTCACTTCCACCTTGAGTTGGCCCAGCATATTCAGCTGTTATTTTAGCTCATAAAGTCCAGGCATGTCATTTGAGCTACAAGACATCCCTTAAACCCTGGCGTGGAGGGAGATTCCTGGGAAGGCCTTGAGTGTACACCATGGCTATAGGCCCGACAGTGTCTGGATGCATTTTACTATAGGGGATCATCAAGTTGTAATATTTGAAGTCCTATTCTTTCCTCATTCATTGCTGCAATACCTCTAAAAACACAAAACTTCCTTCATTAATTTTGGTTCAATTATTTAGTTACTTTGATGTACAGTATGTGTAGAAAAATAGGTTCTTTTCTCTTTTAAAAAAATTATGTTATTGTTGGCTTGATGTACAGAGGGTTGTGGTTACATTTATCAGGTAATGGGTACATTACTTCTTGAACATTGTTTTCTACCATTTTCTCTCTACCCATCCCCATCTTTTTCTTTATTAATAGCTTTCAAAACTGAATTGTTAGCCAGGTGTGGTGGCTCATGCCTGTAATCCTAGCTACTCAGGAGGCTGAGAAATGAGGATCAAGGTTAAAGGCCAGCCTGGACACAAAAGGACCTGAGAATCTTATCTCCAGTTAACCTCTGGAAAACGGAAAGTGGGGCTTGGTTCAAGGGTAGGGTGGTAGCCTTGAGCTGAAGAACTCAGGGACAGCACCCAGGCTGTGTTCAAGCCCCATGACCACCCCCCTGCCCCATCCCTCCCCCCACAAAACTGAATTGTTTTCCTGGCATATTGGGTAATTATGTATGCCAGTCCTAGGCTTGAACTCAGGGTCTGGGCACTGCCTTTGGGCTTTCTCCGTTAGAACTTTACCACTTGAGCCACATCACCACTTCTGTCTATTTTTGTTTATGTGGTACTGAGAAATCAAATCCAGCTGGGGCTTTGTGTATGCTGGGCAAGAATTCTTACACTAGGCCATGCTCCCAGCACATGATTGGGTAATTTTTTGTTGTTGTTGATTGTGGGACTTGAACTCTTGGCCTGGGCACTATCCCTGAGCATTTCTGCTCAAGGCTATCACTCTAACCCCTGAGCCACAGCCTCACTTCCGATTTTCTTAATGGTTAATTGGAGATGAGTCACATGGACTTTAGTGCCTGGGCTGGATTTGAACCAAAATCCTCAGATATCAGCCTCTTGAGTAGCTAGAATTACAGGCGAGAGCCGTCAGTGTCTGGCTGAGTATTTTTTTTGTCAATCCTGGAGAACTGAGCTCAGGGCCCGAGCACTGTCCTTGGGCTTTCTCAAGGCTAGAGCTCTACCACTTGAGCCACAGCACCACTTCCAGCTTTTTTCTATGTATGTAATACCGAGGAATCCAACCGGGATCTTTGGGCATACTAGGCAAGCACTCTACCACTAGGCCAAATTCTGGGCCCTATGAGTAATTTTTTTTGTGTAGCCAGTTGTTGGTGTCCAACGTCTGTGATCACAATGCAAAGCTAGCCTAGGAAGAAAAAAAAAAGAAAAGTCTGTGAAATTCTAATCTCCAAAATAATCAACAAAAATTGTATGTGCAAACATAACTAAAGTGGTAGAATGCTAGCCATGAGCAAGCCAAGTGTACAAGGAGCCTGAGGTCAAGACATCCCTAGCACACCAACATTTGGTGTATTTCATTTATCATTATTGTTACTGGTGTCCTTTTTTTTTCTTAAAATCGAATTTTAGTTTTATATGATAGGTATTTGTGGTGTGATTGTCCTTATTCAGCTTACTATACTTGTGGATGCAGTTGGCTTTATTTAACTAGTTCACTTTATGCTTTGAGATGTGGTTAAGCTTTGTTAATAAGTCACTTTTACTGTTAAAAATCTGTATTTGCACAGTGTGTGGTCAAATAATTTTCCCACTTCATACTTTTCAAAGGCAACTTTTAAATTCTATTAGTTAATTAGTTTGATGTTATATTTCCAGCATTCAGAATTATCTGATGACTTTTTTTTAGTACTGAAGAGATTATCTCACTTTTACCTTTTCAGTCCCCAATACACTCATTCAAATAAAGGGTAATTAATACCAGTTTAATATTAAGTGTTTTTACTGACTTCACAAGTATTACTCAGAAGTGAAGCCCATGTATGGTAATTATTCTAATTGGGCACAACTTTTTTTAATTTTAACTGGAATTAATTATTTCCATTGGTATTACTCTCAATTTATTTTATATATTTTTATGATCAATTCAACCTCCAACTTTGCATATGAGATGAAATTTATGCAACTAATGCAGAGTGTTGCGGTCTTTAGATTGTATTTAGTCTTCTGATGTAAGATTCTGTTGTACCATCTCCTTCCTATGTTATCCCGTGAAGTTCTGTGACTCACGGCTCTGGTTTTCCTATCTCCCCGTCTTTTGTTTATTCTCTCATTTCTTTTAGTACATTCCTGCTTTAAAACACATAGAAAATAAATTTTGAGCCTTGTCTGAAAGTATTTTCATTCTACTCTCATACTTAGCTAATAATTCTAGCTTGGGAATGATTTTCCCTTTGAGTTTGAATGCGTTGCTTCATTACCTTCTATTTATTGGACGACTGATGAAAGCATTGAGGCCATTCCAATCCTGGCCTTTAGAATATGAATAGTTCCATTTTTTTTTCTCCCTGGAAGAATGGAAGAACATCTCTTGTCATAAGCTTCTGGAGTGTAGTAATATGTCTATCAATTTTGCTAAAAATCTGACATGACCTTCATTTGAAAATGTATGTGCTTCAATTTTAGGACAGATAATTTCTAGCTCTTCTATAATCTCCTCCTCTTCATTTTCTTTTTTCTGTACTTGATATTAATTACATATTGATCATCTGCTTTAGTTCTTTATTTTTTTTTAGTTTTTTTACTCTCAATTTAGTTCTTTATTGATATTGGGAACTGAGTATTCTTCTTGTTGTGTAAACTCTCATTGCTTGAGTATTGAATATGCCAGCACTGTCTTTTTGCCTCTTGATGTACTCTGGAAGATTTTCTCCAGGTTATACTCTAAACTTTTAATTTCATTCTCATAACTTTAATCTCCAAAACACTGACTTTGGTTCCTGGATTGTTCCTTTTATCATTAACCTTTCTTATTTCATGGTCAAAATTTCTCTTTTCTATCTGAGGATAGCTATGAAATTCTTTTTATTAAAAAATTCTTCTCCTGACAAACTTGGTTTTCTTTATGTAATCCTTTTTTCTGCTTGTATGATTTTCATTTGGATCCCTCTCTCTCTCCCTTTCTCTCTCTCTCTCTCTCTCCCTCCCTCCCTCCCTCTCCCTCCCTCCCTCCCTCCCTCCCTCCCTCTCTCCCCCTCCCTCCCTCCCTCCCTCCCTCCCTCCCTCCCTCTCTCTCTCTCTCTCTCTCTCTCTCTCTCTCTCTCTCTCTCTCTCTCTCTCTCTCTCTCTCTCTCTCTCTCTCTCTCATCTTTTAGGCTCAATTGAGGCTTTCCTCAGAAGATTCCTTTTTTTGTCCCAGTCCTGGGGCTTGAATTCAGGGTCCTGGGCACTGTTCTTGGACACGTTTTGCTCAAGGCTAGCGCTCTGCCACTTGAGCCACAGCACCACTTCTAGCTTTTTCTGTGAGTGGGGTACCGAGGAATTGAACTCAGGGCCTTGTGCATGCTAGGAAAGCACTTTATCACTAGTCTATGCTCCTGGCCCCATTCTCAGACGATTCCTGTCTTTAATATGTGTTCATATTTTATAATATGTATTTAGTGTGGACATAGTGTCACATACCCATAAGATGGAAGCAGAAGACTGGCTGTTTACAAATGTGAGACACTGACAGGCACCAGTGGCTCACATCTGTTATCCTACTTGCTCAAGGTGCTGAGGTCTGAGGACAACATACAGTTCAGTTCAAAGCCAACTCAGTCAGAAAAGTCTATGAGATTCTTATTTCCAATTGGCTACCCATATCTGGGAATTAAGCTGTGATTCATGTGATAAAACATTGGCCTGAAGCATAAAAGCTCACAGAAAATTCCCAGGCCCTGAGTTTAAGCCCCAGGATTGGCAGAAAAATTTTTTTAAAGTGACTATCTAAAAACAAATGAAATGTGAAAGGGAGGAGATGTGGCTTAAGTTGCAGAGTGCTTACCTAGTAAGGATAAGGCATTGAGCTCCATCCCCACTTCCAAAAAAATGAAGTATTTAAAAGCTGGCTGAAGGGTTTGTGAGAGCAAGTGAGTTGTATTGAATGAGGTGATGTGATTAGCCTAAATTTTGTCTGGGATTTCCATAGGAGCCAAGTTGGAGGAAGGAAAGGGTTGGGAGAAATATCAGCTCAAATTTAGTAAATAAATGCTCATTGAACTTCCTAGTTTTCACTAAGTTGTTCTGCCCACAACTATATCTGGTGTTCTCCAATCTACAAGTCCCTTGTCTTTTCCTCTCCCAAGGACCAACCTTCTGTTTTCACTGGAGTTCAGGCAGGAGAGTCAAATGGTGTACAGAGAGAACTAATGGAATTAGATTCTAAATGCTAACCCCTGTTTCTGGTTTCAGCCTTATCCTCATTCCAATTTCCAGAGTTCTGGTTTACCATCAGTTTCTAAAGCCTTTTAGATGTTGTTGTGTATGTCACATTGGCTCTTAGCTTTCCTTCTCTAACAGTTTAGGGTTCAGATTTCTCAGATTTTTTTTCTTTTTTTTATATTTTTTATTGTAATTAATAAAAGGGTTACATAATATTTGCCAGATAGAAGGTACATTTATTCACATACATTGATACCCTTTCACATGTCTTGGTACACATTACCCTCCCCCCCACCCCCCCCCCCGTCTTGGTTTTCCCCCCTTCCCTATCAAATTTCAAATAACCAAATACAAATAAATTCAATATATCAGATAACAAAGTGAGATACTGTAACAATATGATATAAACAAGGACAGCAAAGGAGATGAGAGATAACATAGTACATTAAGGACAACAATTATTCATTATATGGCTTTTGTTTCAATATCCTGGAGGTCCTTTCAATTAGCTTCATACTATATGGCCTTATGTATCAAGGTTTTGCTCTATTGCAGATCTCTGCTAGTAGAGCCCAAGGTTTCTACTGATTATGAAAAATGAGGGAAACCATTGAGCCTCAGTTCCTTTGAGTCTGGCTTACTTCACTTAATATGATTTTTTCTAAGTCTTTCCATTTCCTAACAAATGGGTCGATGTCATTTTTTAGGTCATTTGCAGCTTTCATTTTCTAGTTATTGCTGCTGTTTTATATTCTATTTTCCTTAATCTTCCAGGCTTCCACCTTAAAAATTACCTTTGGGAGACCTCCAGGACATAGAAACAAAAGCCATGTAATGAGTGATTGTTGTCTTCAATGCACTATGTTATCTCTCATCTCTTTTGCTGTCCCTTGGTTATCTCATATTGTTACAGTATTTTACCTTGTTATCTGATATATTGTATATATACTTATTTGGTTATTTGAAATCGGATAGGGAAGGGGGAAAAACAAGATGAGGGGTGGGGTGGGGGAAGGGAAATGAGACATGAGAAAGGGTATCAATATATATGAAGTAATGCACTCACTATCTGGTGAATATAATGTAACCCTTCTAGTAATTACAATAAAAATATATGAAAAATACCTTTGGGAGAATTTATGACTACACTGGATTTCTCATCATATTAGTAGTGAATTTAAAAATGACTATATTACTTTGTGCAAGAGAGTATTTATATTTGTGTTTTTAAAGCTTCAAAACAATGTAACAAGACTTATTCAATCTGGCATTTTACAATATGTGAGATGATTTCAGTTCCTAGACCATCATTAAAATCTACTCAGACATTAAAAAAATTCCTTTGTTGAAACTTCAAAAGAGACTTGAGAAAGACTAGAAAAAACTATCAAACATTTCTTGATTCACAAGTTTTACTCTTCCCTTTTTATTTTTCTCTTTGTTTAGTCACCGATGATCAAGAAGTAATATTATATCCTCATTCTCTGTACATTTTTAGAAGCAAGAGAAACCAAGTCATTTTTTCAAGATTACAATGTTGAGAATGGCTTAATAGCTCAGTGCATTTGTGTTGAAGGAAAGAAAAATGCTGTAAGGTTACGCTGTTACATTCCTGACATCAGTTACTTTAACCTTCCTGCCTGTTTCATTGCATTTGACTTCTACCAATGTCACAGCTAAGTAATAAAAGGCAGAGTTCATTGCTGAATACAAAATGACCTGGCTAAACATTCACCCATTAGTTTTTTCTGCAGAGAAAAAAAATGGAACTAACATGACCTAGTATTTTTCATGATAATGACTATAATTGACGAACCAAGCTGAAACTGAGAGAGCCTTGGAATTTGACTGAGAAAAGACTACCAGTGCCAGCTTTCAGAAACTGCAGGCATGACAAATTTGTGAGTTAGGTCCTTTAGAGACAGGAAAAAAGCTGAGATCATCTGAAATTTAATTTAGCATCCAAAAGTAGTTCTTGAAATGAAAACGATGCTTTACCCTTTAGAAGCAATTTTCTGGATTTTTATGCCTCCTGAAATGATTTGCTGCATGGATTTCTTGTGGGTCAGCAGGATGCTTACTCCATGTTTAAGACAAGAGCAGTTCACAATCAATTTTTACTCAGATTCATTACTCTTGTAGCTGGTTGTCAGCCTTTATTGCATCACTAAGAATAAGACTAATATTGCTAGAAGATAAGGACTCATTTGTTGATGAAACTATTCATTATTATTTTTGCCCTTTCATTACTTCAGAGGAAGCTGAGATTTAAGACTCAGATGAACTGGTGTTCTATGTAGCTCAGTTGTATTATGGTTGAAATAAACCAATATAAAAAACCCAGGATTTACCATAAGAATGCTTCTGAATTCATTATGTTTCCTTATACTATACTTCTATTCTAAAATTTCTCAAATTGTATTTGCAGAAATTTATATTGAAATTGATTATTGTCACTGGCATGCATTTTACTCTCAGGAAGAATGCTACTATGTTTAAATGAATCACTAAAAATAAATAACCTTGAAAAAGAATCTATGGCTTTCTCATAAACCATCAAGTCACACTTCTTGGTGTGAAGATGTGAAAAGAAATTGCAAAGAATGAGAATAGGAACTAAATCTGGGAGATTATCTAGACCACTTTTTCATTTTACCAAAACCTGAGACTCTGAGTGATTTAAGGATTTATCATGCAACACAATGAATTGATAGAGTTCCTAGGAGTAAGCATAGACAATACAAGTTCACTCACTTTCCATTTCATTTTATATCATATGTGTGTTGGTACAAGGGCTTGAACCCAAGGCCTCACAGTCTTGCTCAGTTTATTTGCTCATGGCTAATATTCTACCACTTCAACTACTCCGTCACTTTTGTCCTTTTTCTGCTGGTTAATTGGAAATGAGGGTCTCTCAGATTTGTTTGCCTGGGCTGGCTCCAAATCACAATTCTTACATCTCATTCCCCTGAGTCACTAGGATTAAAGATGTGAGCCACCATAATCTCCAGATAATGTATTCCTTTTTGAAATATGTAAGCTAGAGATCCGCATGCCATCATGCTTGCCTTCCTGATTTGAAGATGGAGGTTTTCTTGCCGTGTTCTCACATAGCATGGGAGAGAGGCGAGGTGGTGGTGGTAGTGATCATTCTTGTTACTTTATTTTTTTTCTTTTTTTGCCAGTCCTATGGCTTGAGCTCAGGGCCTGAGCTTTGTCCTTGGGTTTTCTCAAGGCTAGCACTCTACCACTTGAGCCACAGCACCACTTCTGGCTTTTTCTATGTATGTGGAGTGCTGAGGAATTGAACCCTGGTCTTCGTGCATGCTAGGCAAGCACTCTTACCACTAGGCCAAACTCCTAGCACCTATTGTTACTTTATAAGCACAGATTAGTGCCATAAGGGCTTGACCATCATTGATTAACTATCTTCCAAAGATCCTCATCTCTAAACACCATCATTCTAGAGTGTAGGGCTTCAATACAAGAATTTGGTGGTGACATAAATGTACACATCATAGCAAAAGTGGAGGGGGATAAAATAGGGAGAAAAGGAGAATATTCAGTGAGTAACAGTAATAAGTGGATTATTGCTAGGAGGCTCAATACTCTGAGCATGCTCTGAAAGGCTTGTGTGTCATGCCACAGAATTTTCTCCCCAAGAGAGTAAAGAAAGTGGAGATGCCTTTGTTAATTCATATACTTCAGTAATTAGAAGTCACTCCTAAAGTATTAAATTTCCCAGCACTTCATGGCAATGCTCGCAAGAGATCCCAGCATGTTTTCATAGTCTAATGAATGTCCTAAATCATGGTAAATGGTGATTGAGGTAAGACCAATATGGTAGAATTGGAACAAGTAACTGAAGGTGCAGGTGAATAGAGTGTATGAATGCAAAATTAATAATAAGTGAGATTATAAGTAGGCACTTGAGGCAAGCTGGGTAGCTGAGTAAGAAAAACAAAGAATACTTAGACCAATATTTCAGTGATGCTTGTATTAAAAATAGTTCCCAATGAGATATTGTAGGATAAAGCTTGTACCATATTGTACCATAAAGCTTGTCTGCTAGAGGATCTTTCCAAATAACCTGAATTTGGCCAATAAATTTTCTCCACTGAGCATTTATAGTCATACTAACTTTCCAGGAAAGCCTCAGGCTTTACAAAAGCCACCAATACCTTTACAGAATTATTGCAAAGCTTTCTTTATTAATCAACTTTTGTTGCTCTGCTCAATTTTATGACCTTTTAAGATCATGCCTCCGATTAATCTTTTTAAAATAAAATCATTACAAAAGTGCAGAGGATATGCCCTATGTGTCCTATGAAAAATCAGTGAAGCATTCCAAATTATATGTAAAATTTTCTTTTCCTATTCAAAGTGGGGTTGAAAGAACAAAAATCATCCCCTACATTTATTTCCCTACGGAGTCACAAGCAAATTGGCATATAAAACATAGAGAAAAATGACTAGAAATAATACAGGCAAGTTATCACTGTAAGAATGAACTGTAAAATAAAACTGGACAAGCCATACTGAGTATCTCAAAACCACCTTCCCTAAAAATACAGGCAAGAACACACTTGCCACTTCCAGAGGGAAATTACCCCCTGGGAAATTCAGTACATGAAGGTTCTAAGCGTAGACGAATATGAGAGAGGGGGGGGAGAGGGAGGGAGAGAAGCTGTAGAGTCATAATGAAAGCGAATCTTCAGAAATTAGGCTCTGAGTCAGTGTTATGCATCTGAGAAGCTGATAGTGAGGGGTACAGCTTGTGAAACATAAAAGTGGGAACAATTGTGCAGCAAAAGCCTTCAGATGATGCATTGGTCTAACATCTATCAAAGGAAAATAAAAAGGAAGTTGTAATAGTTCTAATTGGCAAAGGGAGCCTAGGATCTCAATAAGAGTGATGGGAATCACAGTGCAGATTGCACAATGTTTCAGACAAACCACTGGAGAACTCCTGAGTAAATAATACATATAATAGAGACTCACATTTGCAGAAATGGCCAAATCTTGGCATATCTGTTCCTCGGTGACTGGGTAGGCTCACCAAGAGAAATTTGATCTACAAATCTGGAGGACATACACTTAATTGTAGTACTTGAAACTGAATGGCAAGTTCTTTCTTAAAAGGGTGTCCTGTGAATCATACTTTGTGGCTACGACAGAACTTACTCTATTTGTTTTCTGACTACCTTTGAGACAAAAAGTTGCTTCTTTGCCTCTGGAAATGGGCACAGAGAGAAACTACAGGTATTGCTCCAATGTGTAGTTCAGGTAATGAAGTACACACACACACACACACACACACACACACACACACACACACACACACACAGATTAAAGAAAGAATCCACTACAGAAACAGGAGGTATAAGAAATAAAATTCTATCAGGAAAGCAACTTCTTTTGCAATAGCCTCAAAGAAAATAAAGTACCTAGGAATTATCTTAACTAAAAATGTAAAGGACCTTTTTGATGAAAACTTTAAAACCCTGAAAAAGAAAATAAAAGCAGAACTGAGGAAATGGAAAAACCTCCCATGCTCCTGGATTGGAAGAATCAACATCGTGAAAATGACAAGCTTGCCAAGGGCTATCTACAAATTCAATGCAATACCCATCAATATCCCAATGTCATTCTTTAAAGAAATAGAAGAGGCAATCCAAAATTTCATATGGAATAATAAAAGACCCTGTATAGCAAAAACACTTCTTAGCAGAAAGAACAGCACAGGAGGAATTTCAATACCAAACTTTCGACTCTTATTACAGAGCTATAATAATCAAAACAGCCTGGAACTGGCACAAGAACAGGCCTGAAGACCAATGGAATAGAACTGAGGACCCAGATATTAAACCACAGGCCTATGGCCACCTAATCTTTGACAAGGGAGCCAAAAAATAGAATGGAAGAAAGACAGCCTCTTCAACAAGTGGTGCTGGCAGAACTGGTTAAGCACCTGCAGAAAACTAAAGTGCTATCCTTCTTTGTCACCCTTCACTAGAATTAACTCCAAATGGATCAAAGACCTGGAGGTAAAAGCCAACACACTGAAAACTTTACAAGAAGGAATAGGAGATACACTAGGCCTCCTTGGCACAGGTCGAAACTTTCTTAATAAGGACCAAGAATCACAACAAATCAGAGAAAGGCTGGATAAGTGGGACTGAATTAAACTGCAGAGCTTTTGTATCGCAAAGGACATAGCTAGTAAACTAATCAGGAAGCCTACAGAGTGGGAGAAGATCTTCACCAACCATACAACGGACAAAGGCATCATATCTAAAATATATCAAAAGCTCAAAAAATTGAATCACTCTAAAACTATTCTCCAAAGTAACAACCATCCCATTAAAAAATGGGCCAAAGACTTAAAGAGAGTCTTCTCTGAAGAAGAAACAAAAATAGCCTATAGACACATGAAGAAATGCTCAACATCTCTGGTCATAAAAGAAATGCAAATCAAAACAACTCTAAGATTCCACATCACTCCAGTTAGAATGGCCAGGATCAAGAAAACTAATAACAACAGATTCTGGAAGGGATGTAGCCAGGAGGGATCACTACTACACTGTTGGTGGGAGTGCAAACTCGTTCAACGACTATGGAAAGCAGTATGGCAGTTCCTCAAAAGACTAAACATAGAGCTCCCCTATGACCCAGCAATTCCACTTCTAGGAATTTACCCAATTTTCCAGAAACAAGGACATACTAAATCCACTAGCACAATGATGTTCATTGCAGCACTATTTAACATAGCAAAGATATGGAACCAACCAGTTGATGAATGGATCCACAAGATGTGGTATTTGTACACAATGGAATTCTATGCTGCTGTCAGAAAAAAACGACATCGCCCCATTTGTTAGGAAATGGAAAGACTTAGAAAAAATCATATTAAGTGAAGTAAGCCAGACTCAAGGAACTTAGACTCAATGTTTTCCCTCATTTGTCATAACCAGTAGAAACCGTGGGCTGTTCTAGCAGAGATTTGCAATAGAGCAAAACCTTGATACATAAGGCCATATAGTATGACACTAAATGAAAGGACCTCTAGGATACAGAAACAAAAGCCATATAATGAGTGATTGTTGTCCTTAATGTACTGTGTTATCTCTCATCTCTTTTGCTGTCTCTTGGTTATCTCATATTGTTACAGTATCTCACTTTGTTATCTGATATACTGGATATATTTGTATTTGGTTATTTGAAATTGGATAGGGAAAGGGGGAAAACAAGATGAGGGCTGGGGGAGGAGGAGGGAAATGGGTACCAAGATATGAGAAAAGGTATCAATGTATGTGAATTAATGCACCTCCTATCTGGCAAATATAATGTAACCCTTCTTTTAATTACAATAAAAATATATGAAAATAAAAGAAATAAAATTCTTTGTCATGAATACTTCTCTCATTTATTTTCTTAAGGAGAATCCATCTTGTCAACTGGAGAATCCATCACATGGCTTACCTGGAAAGCTAGAGGAAGCTCAACTGTCCAGCAAGATGGAAGAGATAGTAAGTGAAGAGAAGAGAACGAATGATGTCGGGCACTGTTAGGAAGGAAAGGAAGAAAATTAAGCAGGAAAATATAAATGTCAAATTGCAAGTTGATTGTTTTGAAAAGCATGATGTAAATTCCTTCTTGGTTTCTCTTCTGAAATTAGACAGAATTGTACATTGACATCAAATGCTTTTGTGAGAGTAGATTCTTCATAGAAAATTCAGGGATACTTAATCATTTTGATCTATATAAATATGCCATGCAGCCGAACTAAGTGGCTCAAATAATACTCTCTGTCAGATCTGTATGATGATAAAGTCAATCCTTTGAACTACTAAGCTTATACAACTGCTCTGTGGCTATGGTTCATAAAGTCAGTGAAACAGATTTAGAACATTTTTCATGAGCATGCCAGCACTGAGGAATTTCATCATATGAGATTGTGTCCTATAAGTAAGGTGTACAACTACAGAATGCCTACTTACTCTTGCTTTCCATATATTCTCCTAAAGTAACTCAGTCTATCTAGTCACACTTCAAGTGTCCACAATAACAGACAAAAGGACAAGTGTGGTGATTTTCTGCTCTTGCATTCCGATGGAAGCATGAAATTTACAGTGGGTTCCTGTGGATTACTTTGGAGGTGAGCAGCAGCCTTTTTCATTGTTCCATGGGAATAGAAACCCAAGAACTAAAGAAAATGCAGTCTCTGGTAAAGAGCAATAGAGAAAAGCCAAAGGAAAAAGTGCATGTCCTTTTACCTCTTCTTTTTCTGATAGGTTACAATCATTTCTTACCCTAATTTTCTATTCATCCCTGTTTAAGTCAATTAATCTCATTCACGTGGCAACCTAGGATACATAGTGTGCAATGAATAAGCATAGGCCCAGGCTAAGCAAGAGTGAGGCAAGCCTTGGTTTACTTCTGGTCAAAAATCCCCATATTTCCTAAATCTCAAAAACAGAAATGACTAGACAAAATACTAACAGATAAAAAAAGCTAAAATCACAACCATTCTAAAATGCTCAATTTTAGGACATATATATCTATATATTATGGTTGACTAAAAGTGTGTGTGCAGCAACACGGTGAGGAGAAAGATTGTTAGTTTCAATGATCCCATTTCCATTTATTCAGAAAATTCATAAAAGAGAAATCTTACTCATTAAGTTATATTACCTTATTAATATCATTAGGAAGAGAGCAAATATAACAGATGCTGCTAATGCTTCAGTTATTCTCCCTTGCCTTTCACCATCTGCATGCATGCTGTCCAACTTCCAGCTGTCAGCAACTGATGCCTTTACTTGATGCCTTTCTCTGGATTGTGTAGCTCTTTGTCCCTTCCAAAAAGCAACCTTCAATCAATCATGGTATATATAATCCAGCTTCCTTTTCTGAGAGAAAAATCTGAGGCCTGCTGTCCCAGTCAGTCTCAGTCTCCTGAAACACAGTTTGTTTTTTTCTTGTCAACCTCACAACCTACAACAAGTGATAGTAATGGTTCCTGTATATATATATATATATATATATATATATATATATAATACATGCTCAGTAAAATGAATTGGTTATCTGATAATTCATCACCCAGACTTTCATAGATAAGGTGACATGTATTAATGGTTGTCAAATTCACTTTTTACTCATGAAATAAAAATGCACAATATCTCTTGAGTGAGAAGGGATATGGGCTTTCCAATGAAAAGACATGTGGTATCTTTTGTCATGTCTATGCAGTCATTTTAAGACATTCAAATGGAATAAATCATCAAGCAACAGATTTTTTTTGCCAGTCCTGGGCTTGAGCTCAGGGCTTGAGCACTGTCCTTGGACTTTCTCAAGGCTAGAGCTCTACCACTTGAGCCTCAGCACCACTTCTGGCTTTTTGCTATGTATGTGGGGTACCGAGGAATCGAACCCGGGTCTTCATGCATGCTAGGCAAGCACTTTAACCACTAGGCCAAACTCCCGGCCCCCCAAGCAACAGATTTTAAGCTTGAACCATTCCTGATAAAGTAACAATGAAACTAGTAAAGAAAAAAAGAATATATATGAATGACTTGGGAAATAAATCAGATTGGATAAACTTTATATATTGTAAGAAGAACTCTGGACAGAAACTAGTGATAAAAACTTGATTTCTATCACTGAAAATCTAGTTGGGAGGTAAAATAGATAAGCCAATAACACTTCAGAGCATATTTTAGATATTGCAATGGATAATCCACATGTATTATTGTGTTCACTATTTCCTTGACTTATTATTTGACCGACTATGATTTTTCTTTTATTGTTTGTTAAGACTGTTACCACTTTAAAGTCCCTATTTGCATATATCATAGGATTTAAGGAGAGATTAAAGTTTGTTCCCTGCACTTAAAGATTCCAGTGCCTATTAGGAATATGAACCAGGGTTTATTTTCTCCACGTACCGTCACTATGTAGCCCTGGCAAAGAATCACATTCCTAATTTTCTATGATTTCTATGTTCACATAGATAGCCCTATTATTCTTTTTTAAATTTTATTTTAGAGATGATGTACAGAGGGAATATAGTTACATAATTAAGATAAAGAATACATTTCTTTTTGAATAGTGTTACCTGTCGCTCATTTTCTCCCACCCCTTCTACTTCCCTTCTCCCAAGTTTTAAAGTTCATCTCCAACCTACTTTCTAGGGAGTATCACTGTTGCATTGGTTCAACCTTTGTCCTCTTCCCTTCTCCAAATCACATAAACTTGAATATAAGACAAAGAGTACAAAAATCAAAAACAGTGACAACATGGAATAAACCAAAGGAGAAAAAGAAAGAAAGCAAAAAGAAATAACTGCAAATAATGTACCAAAATATCCCCATTGTTTCCATTTTATGGAGTTCATTTTGACATGCATCATTTTATGTGATTATATGTACCTAGCTATTGAGCTATTGTGATCTCAGCTAAGAATATTCTAGACAGACTCTAGTTATTATAAATGAGGGAAATCATGGAGTCTATGTTCCTTTGAGTCGGCCTTACTTCACTTAATATGATTTTTTCCTAGCCTTTCCATTTCCATATGAATAAGGGGATCTCATTCTTTTTGATAAAAGCATAAAATTTCATTGTGTATATCTACTGCATTTTCTTCATTGTTCATCTACTGAGGGGCACCTGGGTTGATTCCATATCTGAACTATGGTAAATATTGTTGGGCTAATAGCTTAGTAGTTACAAATCTAAATTTTTGATTCCAACTACTGAATGTGAATAGCAAATTAGTCACTTAATAGTTGTGTGACATCTCGTGTCATTTCTTTTATTATTTTTGTATTATCTCTATCAAATATATAAGTTTATAAGTACAACCCATTTTGATAGGTGCCACCCTTTCATCATTCTGAATTAACTCTCCCCACTGCACCTTGGGTTCAGTATCTTCGCATTTCATTTATGCAACATATGACAAGGGGACGATAACAGTATGCTCTTCGTAAAACTATAGCAAGGGTTAAGCAAGGTAAAGAAATCAACTCAGTATAACTCAAAAATAAAGAATATGAAGAAAAATGTCATACAGAGGCAAATGCCACTATCAAGGAATGAAGTAGGAATATGATAAGACAAAGAAAGAAGTGACAAACTTTGATGAGGGGGAGAAATCCTGGAAGCAGAACATGATTCAAAGATTGATTGGAAAGAATGGACTCAGGTAAAACCCGTAGAGTAAGATAGGACAAGGGGAGGAGAAAAGGCAAAAATCTAACTTTGCTTTGGTACAAGATAGTATCTGGAGCACAAATCTCCCTGCTTTTCTTAGAATATCTTCATTTGGGGTTATCTCTTGATAGTTCTAAAATGCATTTTAATTAGGAATTTTATTTGTTAATTAGCTTTATAGAAATATCAAGCTTTAGAGGGAGATCATCCACAGAAAAGGATCCCATGGGAAAAAAGGATTGGTACTTGTGGCTCAATTAATATCATATATAATAAAGTATAAGCCAAAAGCAACATTTAAAACATAAGGATGGGAATACAAATAAAATGGAAGCGGACTATTCTTCCTTATGCAAAGCAGTACCTTTGCATATTAACAAAATTTAAATGCCTCACAGCAAGAGAAAATGATTGGAATAGATTGCAATGATTTAAAAAAGAGTACACTTTAAGCAGCTACTGTGATGAATATGTAATTATGGAGAATCAGTCAAAAAAGCTAGTCAGGCATTGTTCCACTCTGATGCTCCCAGAAGCAGAATGACTGATGGTTCTCAATTAACAAACGCATAATGAGAGACAGGCTAAACTGAAGATACAAAGAAAGTTGACAGGTTGACTAAAAGAAATATACAAAACATTTTAGCCTGGAGAGTGACAACTGCGATTCCAGGAAGTGTGGCTGTTGGAGATACGAATAATGTGCTTAAAATAGCCAAATCACTGCAGAATATCTGTTGAGAGTAAACAAAATGAAAAGGGAGAAAGACAAGGCAAATAGATACATAAGGGTGAAAATCTTAAAATATTTGGTGTCTCTGGATAAATGAAGGATGAGGAACAAAACAGAGGTTCTGGTAGAGGAAGGTATAACAAATATCTTAGGGCTTCTAGGTCATATGGTCTTTGCAAATTATAGCAGCTGAAGAAATAATCAAACTGGAGATGTTCCAATCCAACTTCCTTTATAAAATAGAATGGGGGAATAGATTTGATTGCAGGATGTAGGACACCAACTCATAGTATAAAACAAAAAGTATGGTTAATTGTATGTGTATTTGATTAAGTACTTGATTCACTAATAATTGCTGAAATTGAGTTAGGTTTTTATTGTATTTGTCTAAAGTTTGCGTAAAAGTATTGCTGAGCAAGATATGTAAAACCAGGCATTAGTCCTTTTCTCAAGATCTTTAGGTGATTTCAAAATATCTGCTTTGACTACCATAGTTACTAAAGTAGAACTTTTCAAATTCAATGTTCAAATTGATTGTCTGAGGTTTCCTTAAAAGACAGATTCTAAGACTAGGCTCTGGTGGCTTACAGCTAGTATTCTAGTGATTGAACAGCTACTTGGAGGATCACGGTGATTGGAAGTTAGGCCAGGAAGAAAAGTCTGCAAGGCTCCACCTCAAATTAATCAGCCAAAATGTCTAGCTCAAGGCATAGCTCAAGTGGTAGTGCACTAATTATGAGCAATCAAGCCAAATGAGAATGAAAGCCCCACATTTCAAGCCTCCTTACTTAAGAAAAAGCAAGCTCATAAGAGGGAAAGAATGAAAGGAAGGAAACAAGAGAGGGGAGTGAGGGAGGAAGAAAGGGAGAACAGAAGGAAGAAAAGCAAAAGAAAGAAAAGCAGAAAAGGGAAAGAAAGGAGGAAGGAGAGAGAAAGAAAGAAAAGAAAGAGAGAGAGAAAAAGAGGGAGGAAGGGGAAGGAAGGGAAAGAAAGAAAGAAGGAAGGAAAGAAGGAAGGAAGGAAAGAAAGAGAAAGAAACAAAGAAAGAAAGAAGGAAGGAAGGAAGGAAGGGAAGAAACAAAGAAAAAAAAGGCAGAGAAAGATAGAGGTTGTGGCCACTGCCTAGGGCTCAGGACTAAAATCCAACTACTTAGCAGGCTGAGATCCAGAAGATACATGTTTGGACCCAGTAGTCTTCAAGACTTCACTAACAAAATAAGCAGTCAAAATCCAAGCAGAGATTAAAGTGTGGTTCAAGTGATATAGCACCAGCCAAGTAAATAATAAACAAGCTGAACAAATTAAAGGCCTTCAATACACACCTGATATAAACAACAAGCAATATAGATTCTGACACAGGAAGTCTGAAATAGGGCTTGAGACTGTGCCTTGCTTACCGGCTCTTAAATTAGTGCACCTGCTGGTTTACAGAGTACGGCCATGATAATAGCACTAGTTTAAAATAAAAACAACAACCTGAGCTATGTAATTCTCTCCACAATGACTCACACATTTGGTCTGGAAGGGGCCCAAGTATTGAGAGTTTCAAAAGATTTGCAGATCATTCCAATGTGCAACAAAACGTGATCAAGTACTAAATTCATGTGGTTATGATGTCATCCTTGTGCTTGCCATTTCCCTCACTTCACACCCACTCCTGACCCTTTCAGCTCTTTATATCTGATGAGAGCGTGGGTCAGAGTTACACTCAACTTTCTGAGAACTAGGAGAAAATTTGGAATGAAAAGCAAGAGGCTCAGACAGCCAGAGTTGGGAAAACTAAGCACAAACACTTAAGAGGGGATTTCAAAGCAAAGCATGTGAAGACAATGATGAAGATAAGTATGGAAAGTTTCTACAGCAAAACTCACCTGCAGTCTTCAGCTCAAATTTGGGGAATTGAAAGCAACACGCTAACCTAAATCTTGGATTAGGAAAACCAAAGCCAACTAAGAATGCAGGGTGAAGTGGTTGATAGCAATGCACGAGCGACCTCTAGTGGCAAACTACAGACATAAACTCTTTCCTGCAAAGCACCAACAACAGAAAAAACCTGGGAGTGAAAAATGATGATGGCAATTAAGATGATGAAGAATGGATAATACAATTTACTCATAATGTGTCAACCACGCTAAATGATTTGCATATGTTAATTCATTTCATTACAGAAACTTAGTGAGGTTAAAGTTTATATTATCCCTACTTGACCATCCGAGGAAATAGACTAATTGGATTTGAGCCCAATCCACCTATGGATAAGAAATAAGTTATGGATGGATCATGACTGTAATCCTAACTACTCAGGAGGCCGAGATCAGGCAATTGAAGTTCAATGCTAGCCTGGGAAGGAAAGTCTGTGAGACTCGGATCTCCAATTAACCACCAAAAAGCTGGAAGTGGAGCTGTGGCTCAAATGGTAAAGTGCTAGTCTTGAGCAAGAAAGCTTAAGGGAAGCACCCAGGTCCTGAGTTCAAACCCCTGGAATGGCACAAAAAGAAAAGAAAGAAGTCACTGAAGCAAAAAAGGAAATCAAGAAGAACCCTTAGTAAGTTTAATGTTCAAGACATTAAAACTTAGATATTCAATCTGCTTTCTCAGATCCAGAACAGAGTAAATAATAGACATATATAGCACAATAGTTAATTTATGAGTTAACCATCAGAGATCCACAAATCAGGTGGGAAATAAGCACAGTGAGACCACATAGGACTAAAAAGTATAAGGAGGCAATCACACTTTCTGTCAATTTAATTCTTAGTGGCATAATTCTAATTTTTAAGAACATGTTAAAGTACAGTCGTGGAGAGATACAAAAGATAATTACTGCACAACTAAATTTCTTAATGTTTTAGTAAATATGCAAATAACCTCCTTTAAAAACAGAACCGCAATCAATGTTTCTTTGAGTACAAGTTTTACCTTTGAAGTTGGTTTTTCTTTGAGTACAAGTTTTACCTTTGAAGTTGGTTTTTTTTTTTTTTTTAGTTTTCATCAACCATGTGTGATTGGAGACAAGAGTTTCACAGATTTTCATGCCCAGACGGACTTTGAACTGACATCCTCAGATCTCAGTCTCTTGAGTAGCTAGGATTACAGGCCTGAGATACCAGCATCTGGCTTCCTATTCTTTTTAATGATATTGTAGCTGGAACTCATGGCGGGACTCTACCACTTGAGTCATGTCCCCTTTCCACTTTGTTTTTAGTTTTGCAAGGAGAGTCTCATGCTTTTTTGCCTTGACTTTTATTCCAACAGTGATTCCCTACTTCTGTCTTCCTATTATATTTTGTCTTCCTATTATATTCTGTCTTAGCCTATTACATTTCTTGTATCTACTATTTTTTAATTTTAATTTTAATCTTAATTTTTGCCAGTCCTGGGGCTTGAAATCAAGGCCTAGGCATTGTCTTTGAGCTTTCTCAAGGTTATCCCTCTTCCATTTGAAGCACAATATCACGTCTGGCTTTTTCTGTGTGTGTGTATGGTACCAAGGAATCGAACCCAGAGCTTCATGCCTGCTTGGCCATATTCCCAGCCCTTTTTATCTACTGTTTAAAGGATGTGTGCTGGTCATGTCACAGAATGAGGAGACTGGCTGAACAAACCTTTACTGGACCCAATCCAACTCAACCCATATCTAAGCCTAAATGACAGCCACTGAGTTCAGTGGAAGAATAGAAACCTGTGAATGTGATTAGAAGGCAAAATATAAATATCTTTACTGCAGGAAGATTGCCTAAGGCAGCTCTCTAAAACACAAGTTTATACCTAATTATTTTATGAAAGCACTTAAATGAATAGCAGCAGAGTTTGGTTACTCAATTATAAGTATACAATAGCTATATGTAATTGCAATTTGGCAATGAGTAGGACATCTAATTTGATGTTCTAATTCACTTTAATTAAAATACTAAAAACTTGTCAAAGAGGAAAATTCTAACTTTATGTGGTTTCCAATATTGAGCTTTAAAATTAGTTCTCTTCAAGGATGGTACCAACATGATCTTCTAAAAATAAATGCTAAGGAAAAATACTTCCTAATGTAAGGTTTGGGTCTTGTGAAATCAGATTGTTTTAAAAGGAGCAATTAGGCCTCCAACCAAAATATAGCTATAATCCTTGGAATCTGTGAATGTGCTGCCTTAAATAATAAATGGGACTTTTCAGATATGATTAAAGACCTAAAAATGAGAACATTATAGATTAGCTGATTGGGCCAAATTTAATAATACAGGTTATTTAAATAGGAGAAGTTTTCCCAAATATGGCCCTAGGAACGTGTGTGTGTGTGTGTGTGTGTGTGTGTGTGTGTGTGTGTGTGTGTGTGTGTCTGTGTCTGTGTGTCTGTGTGTCTGTGTGTGTGTGCGAGCACCCGCTTGCACAGGTCAGTCCTGGGGCTTGAACTCGAGACCTGGGCACAGTCCCTCAGCTATTTTGCTGAAGGCTACTTCAGCCTCAGTCTCACTTCCAGCTTTTTGGTGGCTAATTGGAGATAGAAGTATCATGGACTGGCTTTGAACCAAGATCCTCAGATCTCAGCCTTCGGAGTGGGTAGGATTGCAGGCATGAGCTACCAGCACCAGTGATGTAACGAACTTGTAAGACTGAACAGGACTTCCACAAGTCAAGGACTATGGGAAGCCTCTAAACATGGAAAAGAAAAACAGATTCTATCTTAGAACTGCAAGAAAAGGAAAGCCTTGCTGACCCTTTTCATTTTAACTCAGTAATAAACATATTAGGCTTCCAATGTACAGAAACAGAAACTAAATTTGTGTTGATTTTCCATTAAATTTGTGGCAATCAGTTTTAACAGCAATTAGAAGCGAAGTAATATACAGCCAATTTCCTCTCAAAAGACAAGGGAATAAGTTTTGGTTAAGATGGGAATGTTTTTTAACTTCAAAAAGACACCATATTATAGACATCTGATTATAGACAACTGGGTAGATGAAGCAAAATTTTATTATACTGACGATTTGGTTTTGTCTTTTTTTTTGTTTTGGTCCTGGAGATGGAATTCACAGCAAGTGCTTTGCCACTGAGCAGCATCCCAGCCCTAGGTTGAGGACTTTGATGTGTATTTTATTCTTTCAAATCTCTTCTAAAGGAAAAAAAAAACAAACACATATTAAGAATACTTTTACCTGAGCACCTGTAATCCTAGCTATTCAGGAGGCTGAGATCAGAGGTTCAAGGTTCATAGCCAATCCAGGCGCACAAGTCCATGAGATTCTTATTTCCAATTAACCATCAGGAAACTGGAACTGTATCTGTGGCTCAAAGTGGCTGAAGAGCTCCGGGACAGTGCCCTTACCCTGAGTTTAAGCCCCATGACCCCCCCCCAAAAAAAATAAAGTGCTTGTAGTTTTATCTTATGGTATCTGTGTATGGATTTGAATTGGAGCTCTTAGAATTATAGTTCAACCTTATTACATGTAGATGCTGGATTTGCACATTTGCCTATTTGCTAGCATCTTTTGTAATTTGTAAATCAATACATGTGGCCTGTCAGTATTTATTTATGAGCCTCTACAGAGAAGTCAAAATTTTGATTCACTCAGCAGGCATGTTCCCAGTTTGGGCAGAACAAGGCAACAGTGCTCTCATTATTCAACTTTTATACTCTAATTGAGTTGCTTTCATGGTATATTTAGCACTTGTTTGCACTTTGTGATTTTGTTGATGATTCAGCTATTTAAAGTGGCTTCTAAGCATAGTGTTGACATACTGTTTCACATTCCTAGGTGCAAGAGACTCATGATGTGCCATATGGAGATTTCTTCAGAAATTTTTTTTGCTGCTATTATCTACAAATTCAAAGTTGAAGATTAAATAATATATATTAAATCAGGTATCTTGAAGAAGAATATATATTAAACCAGGTCTTAAGTTATTTTTTCCTATTCAATTCAATTTTGCCTACTGGGACCCAGAGTGTGGCCTAATGGTAGAGTGCTTACCTACAATGCATGAAGCCCTGAGTTTGATTCCTTGGTGCCACATACACAGAAAAAGCTGAAAGTGGCCCCATGGCTCAAGTGGTAGAGTGCTAGCCTTGAGAAAGTCCAAAGGACAGTGCCCAGGCCCTAAGTTCAAACCCCAAGACTGGCAAAAAAACACATGGATGGGAGTTGGGTGCCTGGGGATCATGTCTATAATCGTAGCTATTCAGGAGTCTGAGATCTGAGGGTCATGGTGCAAAGCCAGACCTGGCAACCAAATCCATTAGACATATTGATGTGCTATTGATATAAATATATTAATATAATAAATAATATATAATATATAACCATATGTAATGTATAATGCACAATGAAGTATATACTAGTTGATAAAATTCTGTTATTATATTAATTCGTATGATATATTAGCTACTGAAATGCTATAAATATTTATTTAAACATGATTAAATAATATATCTATATAGTTATTTTTAATAGAATATTTTAAACATAAAATAATTATAATATTAACATATATAATATGTATAATTATATAATATGCAGCATGTTATATATGAGATATTATAAATTCATTATTTCATATCTATACACACACACACACATATATATACATATATATATATATATATATATACCTTTTTCCACATGGTCCGAACATTGCTTCTCAGGTTTGCTGGGAAAGTGGCTCCAACTCCAGAAGAGATAATTTTGCAAACTCAACAGTAGTCTATAGTGAGATTTTAGAGTGCTGGGTAACACCCATTATTTCCTCCTCAATTTAAGGCCAATCCCCTCCTCAATTTAAAGCGGATTGAAAACTAGTAAGAGTGAGATTATTGGCTGTTTTTTGTTTGTTTTTTAAGGAATTGCTGGCACAGTTGGCATATGCCTGTAATCCTAGTCACTTAGGAGGCTCAGATCGGAGGACTGAGGTTTTTTTTTTTTTTGCCAGTCCTGGGCTTAGGCTCAGGGCCTGAGCACAGTCCTTCTATTTTTCTCAAGGTTAGAACTCTACCACTTGAGCCTCAGCACCACTTCTGGCTTTTTCTAAGCATGTGGTACCAAGGAATCGAACCCTGGTCTTTGTGCATGCTAGGCAAGCACTCTACCACTAGGCCAAACTCCCAGGCCCAGGACTGAGTTTTGAAGCCAGCCTGCTCAGACAAATCTGACAGATTCTCATCTCCAATTAACCAGCAAAACGGAAGAAGTAGAGTTATAGCTCAAGTGATACTGCACCCATCTTGAGAAAAAAAATAAAGCTAAGCAAGAGCATGAAGCTCTGAGTTCAAGCCCCACTACCAGCATTGGGGAAATAAAGGTTTGTTCATAGCCACTTTTAAATTCCTTGAGTTAGCAAAAACAGTTATGGTAGAGTAAGATTATAAAACCTCAAATAATTTTACTCTTTATCACAAAACCTGTGTTTTGTCAATACCTTTGTGAGTTTATGGGATCATATAAAGACTTCTAGATGACGGAAATGAGTAGAGATGATCCACTCTCATTCAGAAAACCCTCTCTGCAGTCCATAGAGATCCTACAATATGGTATCCACAGGGTGGATCTGGAATTTAGAACTTGGAATGATATATGGAGAATGACCCCTCATTACTTCCATCACCAACCTACACTAGACCTTCGAAAGAACAAGAACCATTTTTTAAACCAACTAAAGAGGTTCAAAGTATGCACTAGAGTGAATAGTCTCCCTGCCAAAGCTCTTTATCCATAGAAAGTTCTGGGTAATAGAGAGTGAGTAACCCCAAGGCCTCTGTAGGCTTGTTATATTTTTGCTCAGTCAAAATAAAAGTCTAGACAAAGCTGAAGCATCACACACTAGTCCTTTTAGGTAAATTCACCAATATTATGTCTCATTCGACTTCCTTTTTTCGCTCCAGGAGAGTGGAATGAAAAATCCCTCAGGGACATACGAGGAGTAAGGAAAATATATTTTCTTGTTCACTGTCTAGAAATAGATTAAGGCTGACCCTTAAATCTCTAACTTTATGAGAGCAACAGAAAACACAACATTTAGGGATTAGAATTGTTGGATCTCTGATCCCAATGAGGAAAATGAATCCTGTAAGGACACGGGGACACATCAAAGAACCATGTAATTGGTATCTGTGGCTTGTGGTAATTTTTTTCCAGAATGGTCATGAGGTGAGGCTAAACAGCATTAGATGATGTAATTCACTCCTCTCCATCAACTGTGAGGCTTGTAGAGTTGATTTCTCCATCACATCTGGTTCTCTTCTGAACTGCAGACTATGCAGGACATGCCTCACCCTCAGATGCATATAAAGGGAAAGGAGCAAGAGAAGTGAGGTCAGAAAGCAAAACAACTCTTCGATGCATCTGTAGGGAATGGAAATGGTTTCAACTCCCAAGAACACTATGAAATACCTTGGGGTATTTCTAGCTGTAATCCTAGGTAATCCTAGCTACTCAGGAGCCCAAGATCTAGGGATCATGGTTGAAAACCAGCCGGGGCATGAAAGACTGAGACTGTCCAATTAACCACTAGAAAACTGGAAATAGCGCTGTGGCTCAAGGGGTAAGTTGGTAGCCTTGAACTGAAGAGCTCAGGGACAGCGCCCAGGCCCAGAGTGCAATGCCCACAACTGACAAGTCAATCAATCAATAAATCATCCCAAGTTTCGGGAACATGGCCACAGTGAGCAATTACAAAGAAGTGACTAGAAAACCATCCTCAACTTTGTCATCAGATAAGTGGTACAGTTAAGAACCAGACTCAGTTTCATACATTCTCACTTATACATAATTTGGTCAGGTTGAAATAAAGAAGTAGAGCTAGAATGTAAATTACTTACCCAAGAAAATACGGAAGCTGAATTCAAAATCATGTCTGATTAACAACATGCTGACAAGGTCTGTTGACACAAGCAGCAGGTGGCTCTTAGGGTTCCATAGCAGCACAGGTACTCCTGGCCCAGCCTTCATGGGATGTCTATTTTTTTTTGCAAGGCCAATTTTCTCCTACTCAACTACATAAAATAAATACTCTTTGTATAATTTGTAACTAGAGGGGCCGGGAGTTTGGCCTAGTGGTAGAGTGCTTGCCTAGCATGCATGAATACCCGGGTTCAATTCCTCGGTACCACATTTTTTCCACTACTTGGCATTTACCCAACCATCCAGAAACTAGGGCATACTAAATCCACTAGCACATCAATGTTCACTGCAGCATTATTTTCCATAGCAAAGATATGGAACCAATCTAGATGTCCCTCAGTTGATAAGTGGATCAACAAGATGTGGTATTTGTACACAATGGAATTCTATGCTGCTGTCAGAAAAAACGACATCACCCCATTTGTTAGGAAATGGAAAGTCTTAGAAAAATCATATTAAGTGAAGTAAGCCAGACTCAAAGGAACTTAGGCTCAATGGTTTCCCTCATTTGTCATAATCAGTAGAAACCTTGGGCTCTCCTAGCAGAAATTTGCAATAGAGCAAAACCTAGATACATAAGGCCATCTAGTATGAAGCTAATTGAAAAGACCTCCAGGATATTGAAACAAAAGCCATATAATGAATGATTGTTGTCCTTAATATACTATGTTATCTCTCATCTCTTTTGCTGTCCCTTGGTTATCTCATGTTGTTACAGTATCTCACTTTGTTATCTGATATATTGGATTTATTTGTATTTGGTTATATGAAATTGGATAGGGAAGGGGGGAAAACCAAGTCGGGGCGGGGTGGAGAGGAGGGTAATGGGGACCAAGACATGTGAAAGTGTATCAATGTTTGTGAAGTAATGCACCTTCTATCTGGCAAGTATCATGTAACCCTTTTATTAATTACAATAAAAAAAAGAAAGAAAAAAGCTGGAAGTGGTGCTGAGGCTCAAGTGGTAGAGCTCTAGCCTTGAGAAAATCCAAGGACAGGACAGTGCTCAGACCCTGAGCCCAAGCCCAGGACTGGCAAAAAAATAATAATTTGTACCTAGAAATAGTTCAAAGTAGATTATTTAACAGCACATCGTGGGCAGGTGCTGGTGACTCAGTCCTGTAATCCTAGCTACTTAGGAAACTGCAACTTGAGCACTGTAGTTCCTTTCTGAGCAAGGAAGTCCATAAGACTCTTATCTAATTAGCCACCACAATTTCAGAAGTGGAGCTGTGGCTCAAATGGTAGAGTCTTGGCCTTGAGTAAAAAAGCTCAGGGACAGCACTTACAGCTCTTAGGCTCTGAGTTCAAGCCCAATATATATATAATGTATAAAATATATTTGTATATCTTAGAAATATATTTATATATTATAAAATATATTTTAATGTAAATGTATATTTAAAATATATTTGTAATTAATATATACATATATAATCAAGGAGTATTATATAAGAATAAATAAAATTCTTCCCTAGTGGACTTCCAAGCCTCTCACCATGCCTGGAACCAGTTTGAAAATCCAATATCTTGGTTAAACTTTTTGTCTTCAAAGGGCATTAACTGGCTCCACTGTCAATCGTGGGAAAGAGTGTAATTACTGTGAAAAGTTCTGGTCTAACAGGGAGTGTAATGCCACTTTTCTGCTTGTCACATCGTAATGAACAGTCTGGAGAAACAGCTGCAAGAGGAAGGTGAGCAGCCTTGGTCATGTGAACTGATTGCTGTCCATAGGGATGTCACATTTTATTTCACATCCTCTGTTTCAGGGATTGACTGCAAAAGTGTATAATGTGAATTTCAACGGACAAATCCCTATTAGCTTGAAGGTTTTTCTGAGAGCTGAATAATGGCTCATAGTGAATGACTATTTTCAGAAAATGTAAGAGCTCTTTAATGAAGAAAAGCCAAATTTATTGTAAAAACAATTGTCACAGGATGCTTCTCATATGTTGTTGTCCTATGCTGAGGTCAAATAAAGACAGTTGCTATACTTTCTGCGTAAAGGTTTTCTCAATGCCTAGATGTGATTCAAGTCCTTATCTACACGTCAGGGGTGCTGAAAATTAATGACCATAGGACTAAGATTCAAACAGTGAGTAACAGAAATCATCACATAAGTATTTTAGCTTTTTTACATAGCAGTAAAGACAACTTGGAGGTGAGGGCTTCACATAGCCTCTGATGTTCCACAATGGCATTTAACCAGTTTCTTGCAACCACCACGTGCCAATTAACCTACATTTCATTAAATGTTATTCCTATCTTGCATCACCCTCCTCTCTATTTTTTTTGCCAGTCCTTGGCTTGAGCTCAGGGCCTGAGCACTATCCTTGGACTTTCTCAAGGCCAGAGCTCTACCACTTGAGCCTCAGCACCACTTCCGGCTTTTTTCTATGTATGTGGTACCGAGGAATCGAACCCGGGTCTTCATGCATGCTAGGCAAGCACTTTAACCACTAGGCCAAACTCCCGGCCTTATTTTTGTTTATTGGGATCATTTCCTATATGAACAAAATGTTATTTGAAATCCAATCCCGAACTTAAGTGTCTGTTTTGCCAAAATTTAATTACTATTTATATATTACTAGTATTTTTTCTTATTGTGAATGTGTTTAACTTGTTATTAGAAACATTACTAGTTATTATACTCTGTGTAAAAGTTATGAATCTTACTCTGAAAGAGAATTCTTAAACACAGTAGTGTTGGGAACACTGCTTCATAGAAAAGGGACTATTTAGTCTTCATATTACCCTTGCAATAAAATCAATTTGTGAAATATACTTTAATAATATTTGAATATGCCTACTATTAATGCTAAGCAATCCTTATCCTTCCCCTCTTTCTCTTGATTTTTGGCTATGCATTTTAATACCCATCTAAGATTATTTTTGTGGTGCCCAATTCAATTTTCTTTTGAAAAATCTATATAACTGCCTCAAACATAAAAGTATTATCTGTATTCAGAATAAGTTATGACACATAATTACAGCTCAATAGTTTTCAGAATAGAAATTAATCAGGACTTTAACTAACAAAAAAATAACTCACAAATGAAATCAGATGCCCTAGACTTGATATCAAAATGTCATGTTACCCAGAAGAAATACACATGAATTTTTTTCCCAGATATGTTTTGTTACTCATTTCTTGTCAAACTCTTCAGGTAAAGCATTGGCAGTGCTACAAACATCTCTACCAACAGCAATTATTGTAAAATTAAAAAGTTGAAGAATTTTATTCCTGGAGATTGTCTAAATAAAAGCTTTTCAATTCTCAAAGACATACATTGAGAAGATAATATAATTGTATTTTAGGGTAGAGGGGAACTGATATCGCCCAAGATTAACATTCACTTGTAAAAAATTATTTTCCATGTGATATTTTCTTTGCCAGTAGTGGGCTTTGGCTCAGGGACTGAGCACTGTCCTTGGACTTTCTCAAGGCTAGAGCTGCCTCAGCACCACTTCCGGCTTTTTTGTATGTATGTGGTACCAAGGAATCGAACCCGGGTCTTTGTGCATGCTAGGCAAGCACTTTAACCACTAGGCCAAACTCCCAGCTCTTTCCATGTGATTTTTTCTGTTAATTTTTGCTGCACATGTACCCTTGGCATATTTCAATAAGATTGCTTAGAATTTTTCAAATGTAGTTTATAACTACATAGACATAAAAATCGATGATGGCCTATGTACTCTATAGACATAATGTTCTCTTACATAGATTAATATGTATCTATTACATACAAACCCTCAGCTTAATTTTAATTATGTTCTAAAATCTAAGTACCAGTGATTATATATAGAGATTCCCTTCTTGAATACCTGTTTGTTAAACATGACATTTGAAATATGATGTAAATATCAATGTTAATAAATTCTTTAATAAAAATGTAGTTTATAAAATCTGAATATATATGATAAAAATTTATTTGATCTTACCAAATTCTAGAAATGGAAGTCATAGTTTGTAGCCTGAAAAAAATAATGCAATTCAAACTAAAAACAACAGTGTACCCTGTATACAGTGAGTACAGTAGAGAGTATATATGCATGATATATTCCCAGTAAAAGGTATAGCTTCAAAGATATATGAATTTAATCAACTGTTCGAGCAAATTATGAAAGATGGTTGTCTACTCAAATAATCAATGGTTATTTCAGGCATAATCTCAGCTTTTAAAGTCAACAAAAAAATTAATAAAGTGGATAAAATGATGCAGTCCCATTAATACCATCTGGAACCAGTTGGACATCATATGGATATCATATGTCATGTTGTTCTGTTCTGGTTAAAGTGATTATCAATGCATAACTTTTCATAGACATGCCCAAAGTATGTGACTGGTGTTTAAAAATGATGTCATTCGGAGAATATGTGAAAGTAGTTCTAAGTTTGAGGGTTCATTTGGCAGAAGGGAGTCATACCATATACTGCATAATATATCATATTTACTCCTCTCACTCTCTTTGATAATTGCCATTCAACCATGTCACAATATTCAAATTGCTGATCTGAGGTTGCACAAGCATATCATATGGCTGCACCTGTTAGGACAGAGGAAGGGAGAGAAAGGGTGTTGGTGGTGGTAATGGATGGATGTCCTGAACACTATTTTCTCTTGGGACAGAAGAAAACTTTTACATAGGAGAAAAACTCCTTTGGATTTAAAGCTACAATGCATATTTTCTTAGCTGAATTTCTTTCTTATGTTTATTAAATTAAGAACAAAAAAGCACATTCCAGACTCTTCCGTGTTAGAAAACATGCTTCAAGTCATATTTCATTGTTTTCAAATTGAGAGCTAAACCTTTTAGTGATTGCTGAGCAAAATCATTGCTTTGTAGAACTGAGAAGAGGTCTATGTGGCTACCACCTACTTATTAAATTGATTGTTAGAGGAAATAGCTTGCAAAGCTACTTTCTGTAAGCAGGATAGCAAATCATTGTTTCTTATCTGCTTTTGCAGTCTTAATTGCCAGGAGGTATTGTCATGAGGTGAAAGTTAAATCACTTTTATATTGTCAATAACATTCCTGAAAATATCAAAACCATATATTTCTTATACATTTAAAACAAAACTAAGTATTTTTCTATTTTTTCAAACCCAAATGGTGGCTTGTTATTCAATAAAGATTTGTGTACTACTGCTTTGTCAAGAGTGAAAAAATATTTTCTTAAAGTTAAATTAACAATAGTGATATTTAAATAATAAATGTTAGCAGTGAAGGTGCTGGCATATAGTACAATAATAATATAAATACGAGAAACTTGTTTATCTTGAGACTTTTAAGTGTGAGCAAAAACTATTTTTTAGTCACAAATTGTTTCCATTATTATAAATAACCCTTAGCTGACTTTAAATAAGTGCCATGTAATTAACTCAACAATATATTTCAAAGAAAACTATTTCTAGGGATACCAATTAACGATAAACTAGGTGTAATTGTAGAAAGTTGACTCCAACAGGAGATCTGTGAAATGGATCACTTGTCAGACATTATAAAGAGAACCCATTTACTACTGGTAAATGAAGCATAACTAGCCACTAGCTCATGGAAATGATGAAACTCAAAGCTATTATTGTTGTAATACTTGGTGACAAACCTGTGTGAAATAACATGTATATTGTAGTCTACCTATATAAATATATTTGGAGGATGAATTATCTCTTGATTGTGGATCATTTCAAGTATGTACAAGAGTATTATAATAAATTCCTGTGTTCCTATCTAAGAATTAATAATAGTTCCCTGTAGGGAACTCTGGAGCTGAGCTGTGAGATCAGGAAAGGCTTAGGAGGTTGGAATGCTGCCTGCTCAGTACTCAGAAGGCTTAGAACTGGACCCTGGAAAGGTCAGAACAGGCAAGGCAATACGAATGTGTCAGTTCCAACTAACTGGACCCAATGGTGTCTACATCACAGGTGATTGGCCCCTATGATGCGTGATGCAATGATAATAAGGTGAATATATGTTTTACAATTACCATTTGTCATCGCTCCCTAATTATAGGGAACTGTTACTATGTATGCAAACTATGTCTTATGTTAATGATTATAACCATGAGATGGATTGATATCTTGTTTTCTGCACAATACTTGTAGTAACCTTCCCTGTACTGACCTAAATAAATGAACTTGCTGATGAGAGTGCTGGGTTTAGAATCTGGTGATCTCTGGAGCCTGTGGTACCTTGCTTTTCTATTCTCTGTGCTTTTTTTCATTTTTTCATATTCTATATTGCATCTTTCTGTCCATTCTACTTTCACATTGTTTTGAAGGTAATATAAGAAATTGTATCAGTTCATCCATAAATATTTCCAGATCTATTTCTAGAATTGAGTACTCTATGTCAAATAAAATATTATTTGGAATCTTGTTTTAAAGGTGACATATTTATAAATATGAAGTCAAAGCAGTCACGTTCATATCACATTTTGCTGGCAGGAGTGCAACTTTTGCTCCATTTGACTGATTGTTACTGAGAGAACATTCGATATAAATTGGCAGTTACATGAGAAATGGCGCTTAAAATCATTTCTTCATTTACTAGTAAGTTAAAAATCTTTCTCCTAATAATCTTTCAAAGGCTATATAGTTAAAAGCAAACAATTTGCAATTTTGAAATTTAAGAAACATTGACCTAGATGAGAATTCAGAGACTCATTGTGCGGATTATTGTGCCTTGTACCCCCAATATTTTTTTCAACTCCTCTTTCGGCTTAATGGAAGTGCCAAAATTTAGCCGGCAACAGAAAGACTTGTCTCTGTGTATCGCTTGTAGATATTCAAGCCAGATGTTAAGATCTGACCAAGGTGATGTGAACACAAGTACCCTTTTCTTCCCCTTTCTGTGATCCCATTTTGCTGGCAGGAATGCTGATGTGGTAATGTGGTGATGCAGGTGGATAACACAGTATAATGGGAAACAACAAGAGCCTAGGAACCTGACTTTTCTGAAGCCAGAATAACATCCCAGAATTCATACACCCAGACTTGTACATGAGAGAGAAATAATTTATGCCCCAGTGCAATAGCTTCATGCTCTTAGTGTACAAGTAATAAAACAAAGATACAGAGGAATGAAGTTATCCAGAATGATTCAGTTAAATGCAACGAGTCTAACTCAAGCCTTCTAGCTCTCTGCTCATTTCTTATTTCTACTGTTGCGATATAAAGAAGATATTACTTGTGAAAAATTTACTTTGACATTTACAATAATATTTGAATTTCTTGTGAATAATGTTCTTTAACTAGAAATAGAGCTACAAACTAAGTTAGAATATGATTTTACTCAATGAGCTATTAGACATTAAAACCTCAAGCTTTCTTGTCATATATAAATTTCATTTTATAAGGGTCCCTCTCAAATTTAGGATATTGTATTTAAGATGTCTTACAAAACTAGATCAAATGTAGCTAGATCTAGGAGGAACTCTCATAGTTCTCTGTCCATAAAACAGCAAGCAGTGCATAACAATCCAGTCTCCTGGCTGCAGAAGATCCTCAGGTTGTCTTATGCATTGAAAGAAGAGACTCAGGGTAAGAAGGTTCATATTTGATCTGGCAGAATAAAGACTAATAAGTAAAAGTCCCAAGTGCATCCTACTTTCACATAATCAATGCATAATGTCAAATCTATCAACTACATTGTTTCTATGAATTTTGCCAGACAGTTGCTTAGTGATATATTATATACTGTGATTAGTACATCCAAACAGTTTCAGCTACTGTTGTTTTTGTTTCTGGTAAGTATTGGTTTTCTTTTCCTTTCCCTTTCCCAGTTTTTTTCCTCAAGACTAGTACACTTCCACTTGTGCCACAAATCCACTTCCAGTTTCCTGGTGATTAATTGAAGATGAGTTTCATGGACTTTCCTGCCCAGACTGGCTTTGAACCTCCATCCTCAGATTTCATCCTGCTGAGTAGACAGAATTACAGGTGTAGTCACCATTCTTCTCTAAGCGTTTTCTTAGTTTATGTTTAAAATATAAATAGAATATTTTTATATTTTAAATTCACTACCAATTATAATAACTGGTTATGTAGGCTTGTAACATTGGAATTTAAAATTAATTTTGATGATAGGAATTTGAAAATCACCTACTGCATTATCTGCTATTTTTCTAACAGTACTTCTCTTAGTAAAATAAGCCAATATCGTTATATACCTAGCATGTAAGTATGAAGTATTCATAAAGAGCACACACACATCTGTGTGTGTGTGTGTGTGTGTGTGTGTGTGTGTGTGTGTGTGTGTGTGTGTGTGTGTACTGGCTAATCTTGAGGGTTGGCCTATAAGTCTTGGTTCTGTCCCTGAGCTTCTTTTGCTCAAGGCTGGTGCTGTACCATTTGAGCCAGAGTGCCACTTCCAGCTTTTCTTCCTATCTAGGCAGAAGAGATCCAATCTCAAAAAGAAAAAAACAAATAGCAAAATCTAGGATGGCAAGTGACTTTTCTGCCTCTATGAAGTCCCAGTCTTTGCTCAAGGCTCTTTGGACTCCTGGACTCTTCCCTGAGGTCAGCACTGCTTATGCTCCAGTTCTTCTGTGTGATCCTCCAATATGGCCGACTGCTGGTTCCACAGACAGCTCCCTGTGCTTGCATGATGCAGGTCTCTGTTGCCTTCTAATGGTTCTTCATGTGCCCTTTATTCCCTCAGTTTGACCATGTGCTTTTCTACCTTGGAGACCATATCCTTTACCAGGTTTGCAGGTCCTGTGTGCCCAGCACAATAGGGAATACACAGTGGGTGCTCAGTAATTATTTTTACATCAATTTGCTTGGGAAAAATAACTTTACCAGCTTCCCTATTTAAGCCCTTTCCTTACTTAATCACTCCCTGAGTCTTCAGGAATCGCTTGCTTCTTTTATGTTTCAAATATGTGTCTTGGGCTCTATGCTAAACCATTTGTGTTGGAATTTGAGACCTCCAGTTGTCTGCTGAGTGGCTTTGGGCTAGGTGTCCACAGGGCTCTCTGACTGGTTCCACAAATGGGAGACCTGGTGTGTCAGGAAGTGGACGTGAGAACAGGAGATAAGTAGTGCATGTGCAACAGGCACACTGTCCACATCAGTCCCCGTCAGCTAGTAAGTAATGGAAGAGGCTCCTCTCCCTGTAGTCCCAGCTCCCTGGAGGCTGAGGTGGGAGGATGCATTATCCCAGGAGTGCCAGGCGGGGCTGAGCACCAGACAAAACACCCCCCCCCCCCCCAGCAAGCTCTCTGCAACCAATGTGGATGCATGCTCTCCATCCGTCCAATAATCACACTTCTCCCGCTCTGTTCTTTCTATACTTCACGCACAGACGACTCCATGCAGGGTAAAACGCCACCTGTTAACCCTGTTCACCCATTAGATCACCTTCCTATCTTCACAGAAATTTCCCAGCCCGTCCCGGCCGTCGTATCCCCTGTGAGCAGCAGGTGGCGGTGTCGGCCCAGCCAGGCGCAGACTGGCTGGCTCCCTGAAGGCCAGGGCTGCTGTCTTGAAGGTTGGTCTGGTCCCAGAGGAATTGGGCCACGTGGCTGGCTGGGGCCGGCTCTCTCTAGCCTCCACTGCCAGGGCCACCTCTGCGCCTCCAACCCCTTCCCCCGCCCCGGCCTCCACCACGCAGCTGCTTCCTCCAGAGCGCCTGGTGCATGCTGCACAGCGACCTTCCCGCCCTGGCAGGCCTGGGCACAGCCACCACTCTGCCCAAGTGCTGGCCAGAAATCATGGCTTAAAAGGCCATGTGGCCAGGCGCCGGTGGCTCGTAACGTTGGCTACTGAAGGCGATGGTGTAGGCCCAGGGGCCTCCTCTCCAATAGCTTAGCTTGCAGCTTAGTTTGACCCTTTCCCAGGCCCCCTCTGGTCAGAGCAGTAAATAATAAGCACTGGCCCAGGACCCTGCCTCCTCCCCGTGGTTCAGCAAGCCGTGCACGAGCAGCGCCAAGCCCTTGATTAGGGCAGTAGATAACTAGTCCTCACCCCTTTACCTCGGGATGGCAGTCCCCCGAGAGCCATAACCTTTTGGGCCACAGGATTCCCCAGAATGACCTTCAGGTGTGAGCAGCTGCAGACCCCCCCCTTCTCTGCCATTGGGACAGAATCCATAAAGCCTAGCCCGCCATGATTAAGCCCCTGGTCCTCACGTCCCCCCAGGTCTCCACCCGAGCTCCGCCCGTGAACCCTGAGGGTTGTGTAAGCCACCCCAGACAATAGCGGGCACTTCTCATCTGCGCATATGTGAGAAGGGGTCTGCCATCCCTTTCCATGGCATTGAACCGCATCCTTTGTTCCCTGCACCTGGATGTCTGCGTGGTTCTTGGCAAAGTCTGCATATTATCTAACAGCTACTCAGAGGCTGAGGATCTCGGTTCAAAGCCAGCCCGGCAGGAGCGTCCTTGAGAGTCTTCAGTCAAGGACTGAAATGGATCCTCGACCGAAAGTCTAGGGACAGCTCCCAGGCCTTAGGTTCGAGTCTCAGCAGAGAGCAGCACAGACGGGGGGAAAGCCATCTGGAAAGGCCCGGAAAACTAAAGCACAGGTCGCTACATGTTGGCTCCTGAAGACACAGAGGAGGCCGCGCGCAGGGCGGACCACGCGGCCAGGTCCACGCACCCAGGCCCACGCGGGCTTCCCATTAGCGCAGCAGAGGCCACGCAGCCTGCAGTGAAGAGCAGGAGGCGAACGCTCGGCCTTCACGGGGAGGCGGCTCTGGCTCAGGGACCCACATTGCAGCCCCTGCACAGGTTCACCGCCACCCTGCACTTAGGCCAAGGCGTGGATCCTGGGGCCGCCACCCAAGTCCCGCCACAGCCCTAGCTCTGTCCCTACTCAGACAACGACGAGGACCTGCAACCTGCAGCAGCGGCCCCCGGAGGCCCCGCCCGGTCCAGGCATGCAGGGGTCCCCAGACATCACCCCCACTTCACTTCAGAGCAGGCTTGGTAGAACGATGGATGCACAGAGGGCACGGGGAGGTTCACAGGGGTCAGGGTCACGCAGCTGAGCTTGGGGAAGAGATGGCGTTGCGCACATTCACGAGCTCGCCCTGAGCCTCCACTCCTTCGAAGTCCTCAAGGCCGACCATCTCCGGACTTGAGCAGCTCAGAGAGGGCCTTCGCCATCGCCCGCCGGCTCCCGCAAGCACACGTTCTCGCCCTCTCCTCATCCCAGCTCACAGCCACAGAGAAACCACACCTGGACACTTGGCCCGCGGCTCCGGGCAGGTTGGGGTGTTCTAAGCCAGGGTGCATCAGGAGCCACCCAGACAAGAGGCTCTACCCCACGCGGGCAGGCATGTCATTCCACAGGCAAGGCCCTGGGGCCCGGAGTAGACTCCATCTCTGGGGGCTTTGGGCAGCTGTTCTCTGATGCTCCTGTGAGTTCTTAGTATCCCTGTGAATGGGCAGCTCTGTAAAGGGTAAGAAAGAAATATATTCCCATCTGAAGGGGGATAGCAGAGGATAATGATCACAGTTCTCCTGCAGAGAGTGACAGAGAGAGAGAGAGAGAGAGAGAGAGAGAGAGAGAGAGAGAGAGAGAGAGAGAGAGAGAGAGAGAGAGAGAGAGAGAGAGAGAGAGAGAGAGAGAGATTTAGGGTACATGAGTTGCCACACAAAGTCTGACCTTACTTTGGAGATAGCAGTATACACTGATACACCATCCCTGCTGCTTGTAAGTTTCTCCTTCAGTTCTGAGGAAGAGGAGACAGATCACATTATGGTGATAGTTCCATGTTACTGCAAGGTTTGGTCCAGTAAAAGCAGCAATTGGGCCTCCTGAGTGGTCCCAATTTTTTGCTGCTCATGATATCAAATGACTGAGTCTTCATTGGTTGAGAAATACTTGGACAACAGTCTTTATTCCTAACCTACAGGCTAGGACTATGGGTACTTTACTGATCCTTCTTGATTTCTGGTTCCCAGGTTGTTGGACAGAGCACCTGCTGGTTTCTACAGCTCATCAACCTCCAGATGGCCATTTTGGCACTGGCTACCTTCTGATGTTACAAGCAAATCCAGTATATTTGTTCTTATATAACTCAGTTTCAGTTCTGCCCAAATGGATTTTCCTCTTAGAAATGCATTATGGTTTGTTTTACCATGTAGACAGTAGAGCCCCAGACCACCCCATCCCATCCCTTTATTTCTCATACCCATGCCTATATTTATTATAAGGAAGGAGTCGGCTCTTTTGGTATATCGAAGGGCTCATGAATTGCCTTCCCCCTCTTCTGCTGGAGACTCTGAATTCCAAGAGCATGGGACACAAGTGTGTAGAGACTCCTGGATACTCATTTTAAAGATACCTGAGGTGGTGGGCCCCTATTCATTAAAGGTTAGAGTTTTGTCCACGCGTCAAGAAGAGACACTGATTTTGCTCAGAACCAAGTGATTTTTATTAAAAACAGTTTTTAGACAGGATAAATGTAGCCAGAATGAGGCCAGAATAAAGTAAGCTTGATGCCTAGGGAAGAACCTGTGGTAGTAAGAGTCCCAGTTCAACCCTTCTGATCTTGGTCACCCAAGGTGAGACGGTCAAAGAGGTATTCTACAGTCTGCTCTCCCAGGGCGCAGACCTCATGCAGGTTGACCAGAAAATGCTCCAGCTTGGAGAGGATTTCCAGTTGCTGTTGCAGAAAGTTTTTCTTCAGGAAGTTGCATAGGCGTTGGTCACCTGTGCCGCTGGCCACATGGTATAGATCCAGCAGGCTTTCAGCAATGGTCATCTCCAGATGGAAGGAACTCTCCAAAGTCTGCAGGCCACCATGCCAGTTGTCACGATCCGGCTGGGCGATGTCACGCAGACAAAAGCGGCCACCGCGGTCGTTCTGCATCTTCAGAAGCTTTTCGGCATTGGTCTTCCGTTTATGGGACTGGCGCAGAAAGAAAGAACTAAAATGTTCCAGAGCCACGTCGTCACGGCCACAGTGGAAAGCCATCGATAGATAGACATAGGAGGCATAGAGCTGGAGCTGGATCTGGTTGTTAACAGCCAACTCACAATCAGGGTGAAAATTCTGTCGTGGAACCAAAGAGGATGTTGGCTTCCAGGTGGTCATGGTTAGGTGGCGCAAGAACTGAGCGGGAGAAAGTGAAGGCAGCTTCGGCTCCCCAGCCCTGGAATGAAGATCTGATCAGTGCCTGGAGGAGCTTGTGGCGGTTGAGCAAGAGGGCAGTGGCGAAGGATGGCTCCTTTCTAAGTGCGTCAGAAGCCTAACCGGAAATACGTGATTGAATCCGGGCATTTCGCAAGTGTAACTGTCTGGAATTTCCTGTTAGTCGCTGTTCATAGGCCCAGGCTTAGGTTCTAATTTCTGCACATAGTCTGGAGGACTCTGCCTGGACAGTCTGATCTAAATAATCTTTTTAGAAGTTTTTAATCAAAGCCATTGTCTCACACCTGAATTCCTAGCTATTCAGGAGGTGGAGATCTGAAAATCACAGTTCTAAGCCATTCTGAGCATGAATATCCATGAGACTTTTTATCTCCAATTAACCACCAAGTTGCCGGAAGGGTCACTGTAGTTCAAATGGTAGAGTTTTACCTTTGAACACAAAAACCTCGAGGACAGTGCCAAGGCTCTGAGTTCAAGCCCCAAGACTGGCAAAAAAAATATTTTGAATAACTCACCTGTTTAATTTCCTTAACCACATTTTTAAAATACTGATCAAGGGTAATTATTTTATGAACTGTAGTGCTTTTTGTGATGACACTAACTGTATTTAATAATGAAATCTTTTTATTTTTCTTAAAATGACAGCTCTATTCTGTCACTGCTATGAGAAATCTAATGACACTTCTGAGGGAAGGGTCAAGTTTAGAATCAGATATGAGGGTTGTTGGCAAGAGTGCTGAGTTCCATCAGTAACCCAAGTCACTCTTGGCTGACCTTTTGAATTCTCTGATATTTCAAAGTTATTCATGAGCATAAATAAAGCCTCCTGCTTGGTTTCTCTTGTAGTACACAAAAGCTTTTGGTGTATTATTAGAGAAGGCACTATCAGCTATGTGGATGAACAAATACCCTCCAACCTCCATTTTACTTTCAGTAATGCACAACAAAGCTTTTTGTTCTTGTGCCAGTCCTGCAGCTTGCAATTAGGGCTCGGACACTGTCCCTGAGCTTTTAAGCTCCAATCTGATGCTCTACCATTTGAGCCACAGTTTCACTTCCAACTTTTTGATGATTAGTTGAAGATAAGAGTTTCATGATCTTTCCTGCCTGGGTTGACTTGGAATTGAGATTCTCAGATCTCAGCATCCTGAGTAAGATAACGTTACAGGTATGAGCTATTGGCATCCAAGTTTGTTTTTGTCTTTTGCTCATTTATAGACATTCTATAAATTATATCAGCATTAGGGCAACTTAATATAAAACATTCTTAAGCTATGATCAAATAGCAACTAATAATTTGATTAGATACTTCTGGGATGAAGAAAAAAGGAAGTTGGCTTCTTTGTCCCAGTCTGACCGACAAACCTCAGTAAAAAAGACATCAGAAGATAAACGTTCTGATGTTTATGCATCCGACTAGATGGCAAAGAAGTTCAGTTGTTTGCTTAGCTCAGAGGAAGCAAGAATCATCCATTTGGGATACAAACAAGACTCAGAATGTTTTTTTCTTCCCCAATATTTTTACTTAACACACATCAGTAGTACAAAGTAGCTAGGATTACAGGTTTGAGCCACTGGCACCTGGCCACAATCTGTTCTTATTTTCTTTCTTGTCAGAGTCAAGAAGAATTTTAAAATAGGAACATACATAACATATAATCAATTTCAAATTATAGGAAGGTAAAATTATGATTGTGTTTTTCTATTTCTATGCCACTTCGTAAGGATATGCATTACTGAATATTTTTAAGGAGTACACACACACACACACACACACAATATATATATATATATATATATATATATATATATATATATATGCTAGTCTTGGGGCTTGAACTCGGGGCCTGGGCACTGTCCTTGGGCTTTCTCAAGGCTAGCACTCTACCATTAGGCCACATTCCCTGCCCAAGGAATATATTTCTTCTAATGTTTATTATGGCATTTTTTAGCCAGTCCCTGGGCTTGTACTTAGGGTTTGAGCACTGTCCTTGGGCTTTTCTCAAGGTTAGTGCTCTACCACTTGAACCACAGTACTAGTTTCAGCTTTTTCTAGGAATATAGTAGGTAAAGCACCCGGGGCTTCATGCATGCTAGCCAAGTACTCTACCACTAGACCATTCTTCTGCCCTTTAAGGAAATTTTTTTGTCGATTGTGGGGCTTGAACTTTGGACCTGGGCACTGTCCCTGAGCTCTTCATCTCAAGGCTAACACTTACCTCCTTGACCCACAGCACCAATTATTATTTTTCTGGTGGTTAATTGGAGATAAGAGTCTCACAGACTTTAGTGCCTAGGCTGGCTTTGAACCTCGATCTTCAAACCTTAGCCTCTTGAGTAGCTAGGATTACAGGTGTGAGCCACCAGTGCCCCACAGGAAATTTTTCTACAGGTCTTATGGAGCTGAAAAATCTATCTTGTTTTGAAAAGTATGATATTCTCCTTGATTCTTGGTAGCAATTTTAGTTCTCATTATTTTCTACGTGGTCTAAGCTAATTTTATTTGAGAAATGCCTGAATGGACAGGGGAATGTTCCCTTCTGGAACACACAATTTATTCCAATATTTCCATTATCATATACACTCAATCTAGACTTAGAGAAATCAACCAAGATTTTCATGTTGTATTCTTATGTTTTCTCCTTCCAATTTGAGACTTTAAAACACAGACATATGAAACATTATCAATGCATCCTTATCAACTGGCACAGAGAGAAAAAATGTGAAATTCATTGGTGGTCAAAAGTTTTATAAGCAGTTGGGTGCCTGTTGCTCACGCCTATAATCCTAGCTACTCAAGGATCTGAGATCTGAAGATCATGGTTCAAAACCAGCCCTGACACTAATGTCTGTATGAATCTTAACTCCAATTAACCACCAGAAATTCGGAAGTGGCATTGTGTGGCTCAAGGGCTAGGGCCTAGCCTTGAACTGAAGAGCTCAGGGACAGCCCAAGGCCCAGAGTTCAAGTCCCATGACTGACAAAAAAAGTTTTATAAGCACCTGGCTGAATATAATCTATAAAACCCTAATGAAATTAACATTGTTGTAAACAGTAAGGAAAATATTTCTTGAGCAATTTACCTCATCCCTAGAATGAGAACATGGCAGTTCTGGGGTATGAACTCACTTCTAACTTGATCCCTAAGCCAAATTCTTAATATGTTTCTCTCTAGACTCTCAGAGATGAAGCATAATTCTCTTTGTCTTATATGCCTCTGGAGGAGAATTCTAACAAAGATGTTGTTAGTCATATGTGGCACTATAACCCAATTGAATACTACAGTAGAAAAGAACATCAATTCTAGCACCTGATTGACTGCAGGCTTATATAGCTATGAATATTTCCATAGGAAAACATATCAGAAAGTTCGTTATGGCTAATTATAACTTATTTCATGGTCCAAATACATATTCCCTTAAAACAATCTTAATATGGACATGATGAACCTGTTTAGAAGAGTTTAAAATCAGTTGGTTTATAAAAAACCAGAATTGTTCTAAATATAAAATATCACACCCTACCCAAATATTACAAAAAGGTAACATAGAATAAATTTCTTCTTTAGAAGAATATGATGTCACATAGGCTCAATGGTTTCCCTCATTTGTCATAATCAGTAGAAACCTTGGGCTCTCCTAGCAGAGATTTACAATAGAACAAATCTAGAGACATTAGGTCAAATAGTATGACACTAAATGTAATGACCTCCAGGATAAGGAAACAAAAGCCATATAATGAATGACTGTTGTTCTTAATGTACTATGTTATCTCTCATCTCTTTTGCCATCCCTTGGTTATCTCATATTGTTACCTTGTTATCTGATATATTTTATATGTGCTTAATTGGTTATTTGAAATTGGATAGGGAAGGGGGCAAATCAAGATAAGTGGGGTTAGGGTGGGAGGGAAATGGGGACCATGTCATAAGAAAGGGTATCAATGTATATACACTTAATTGTTTACTTGAAATAGGGAAAGGAATGGGGAAAACAAGATAACTGAGAGGGGGAGAGGGTAGGGAAAAGGGGACAGAAACATGACAATGGGGTATCCAGGTTTGAAAAGTAATGTACCCACTACCTGATGAATGTAACTGTAACCCCTCTCTATACATTATACTGGCAATAAAATACATTAAAAAAAGAAAGGGTATCAAAGTTTGTGAAGTTATGCACCTTCTATCAGGTGAATATAATGTAACTCTTCTATTAATCACAATAAAAATATGCATTGTACATCGAAAAGGACATGTTGGATTGAAACCTCTTTGTACAACTATTTAAAGGTATAAAAATTAAAAAAGACAAAAAAAGAATAATATGATGTCACTAAAAAGTGATGTGTGCATGGATTAAAAGAGAAACAGCAGGAGCAGGATGTCAGTTGCTCACTCCTTTAATCCTAGCCACTTAGGAGGCTGAGATCTGAGGATTGTGGTTCAAAGCCAACCCAGATATGAAAGTCCATGAGACTCTCATCTCCAGTTAACCGCCTGAAAACCGGAAGTGGCACTATGGCTCAAGTGGCAGAGTGTTACCCTTGAGCCGAAGAGCTCAGATACAGCACCCAGGCCCAGAGTTCAAGCCCCAAGACTGACAAAAAGATAAAGAAAGGAAGGAAGGAAGAAAGAAGAAACAGCCAGGGATCAGGCAGAGTATATTTGTAATCCAGCACTCCTGGAGTCAGGAGACTAATATGATCAACATAGCAAGAATCTGTCTCAAAAAAAAACCCCAGAAAATAATTAGGAAAAATCACAGATTTCTCTTTTAAAAATAGAATATTAAACAGGGGTGGTCCTTTCATTCTGTTTTAATTCTTCCAGGTGTTATCAAGGTCTTCATAATGTAAATCTCTGCTGGATAAATAAGGCCATAAATATTTTTCTGATTTGAAGGCACAGGTTTTGTTAAGAGTAGTTGAGATTACTTAGGTAATCTCATGGTAGACTTAAAAGAGGATGATAGTTTCTGTTCAACTGATAAGAGATCAGAATCAAATAACTTGTATATAACAATTCTAACCAATTCCTTTTTTTGAGGCTTTTATCTTGTTCCAAGCCTGAATTTATTCTCATTCCTACCATTTTGACTAAATTGATATTCCAGGTAAATTGGAAAAGCTAGGCTCCAACCACATCTAGACATCTTTCTCTGTTTCCTTTATTAGAGACACCAGTGCCCTTTAGGGTCAGTGGAAACATGTGTAGCCCAAGGTTTTAAAATGAATAGTTCATTATCCATAATACTAATTAATGTCAGTGTAGGAATACGAAAAGAGAATGAGATGTTTAACTCCAGACCTCATTCCTTCTCTAGGAAACTCAGTTTTCAACTATGAAATGGAGATAGTCATATTTTTCAGTTTTCTGTGTTTTGTAAGCATGAATCAGAAAGAAAAGTCATAATACAAATAATAGGAGAAGGCTTTTGGAATCTTAATAGTCTAGATGCACAAGTATTACATTAGCTTTCTTGAATATCTCTCCTTCCAACAGAAATAGATTTGAGTCCATGTTCATTTGAAATTATCCAAATAGGTAAAATATTCTCTGTCTCTATGTCTGTCTCTCTGGGTGTGAATACATATCAATATGGATAACCATAGCATAAAGAAACACATATAGACTAGATGCTCGTGGCTCATGTCTATAATCCTACCTACTTAGAAAGCTGAGATCTGAAATTATTCAGTCTTTCCCCCTATTTTTCTAACTTGGAAAATAGTTTTGAATAGTTTTATTGTTTTATGGAATTGTACAAAGAAATTGCAATTCACCAAAGCCATTCATGAATACATTGTATTATGTGCAATGTCACATGTTTCAACGTTTTCCTCCACCTCTCCCAACTCACCCCTTACCTTATTTATCTTAATTTTAGCTTATATATCAAATTTTTGGTTTGTGTAGTCTCACCATACATATACAAAGGAAATGAATTAAAATATGCATTGTTTGAAAATGTATCTCACAAATAAATAAAATAAGCTAAAATAAAATAAGCTTGTGAACACTAAAAAGATTTTGAAACTAAAATTTGTTAGGCTAGTACATCTAGGCAAAATATAAACTAAGTGAAAGAGAAGAAGATGAACTTATTATTTTGGCTATACTTTCAACTTCGGTTGACAAAATAATTACTATAACCCTTCCATTGAATTTTTAACCTTAGTTTAAATATATATATATTCCTTTTTCCTCAGTAAAATTATAGTATTTTGAGATTCATTCCACGTTGTAAATGACATCATCAGATCTCATTAAGAGTCCTTTTGCTTTTATTAATTGCTTATCTTTTATTAGTTGATACAAGTTGACAATACTCTCAATGCTAAAAAATGTGAAAAATTCTCTATGAATGTTGATCTCACAGTTGAACAAAATCCAAGATATGAGCACAAACCAAAAGTTCATTTAGAAATGTTTATAAATATTATGTGTTAAAGTACATATGCCATCCATCAAAGATGTACTTTCATGGTAGGACTCTCATAATATATTATCCATGAATGTTTAAAATGAGAGCAAGAAAATGAATTGAAAAAACATTTAGTTGTTATATTCTTTGTAGTCATCAAAATCATCATAATCCTCATCTTCTTCTTCATCCGCCGCATATTTCAGTTCATGAGCTTTTACTACTCTCGGGATAGGAGTAGTAACATCATGGTAATCCCATCCCTTCCTGAAGAAAAACTTCTCCAGGACAGCGGGCATATTATAGCCTTTGCTTATGATGAAGTCCTTAAAGGCAATTGTTCCATAAAGTTCATCAATAATATCTGGGGGATAAGGTTTCTCAACGAAGGCTTTGGGGTCTAGCAGAGGCTCATTATTTACTAGCTTTTTCCACAAACTAGGCTTCAAGTACCAAGCTCCATACCTTATCTTCTCCCGGCGGGATTTATACGGATCAGGCGGCTTCCAGAGTCTCCTCTCAAAATTACTTTCCTGGATGGAGAATCTTATTTGCTTTACTCTGCTTAGTTTTCTGCATTGCCTGGTCTCTAAAGGCATTTTACTTATTTTCTTGATGTGACAATCAGTGTAAGTTGGTATGCACTCATAGCCAAGATCAAAGTGATCCATCACTATATTTTCATCAATGTCCACATCTCCAAGAGTTTGAATCCACTCGCAAAACTTATAGACGGTTTTGGGTATGTACCTCCGCATAATAGCCTCAAATAAGGCCTTTGGGATCTTGGGTTTTTTCAGAGGCACAAGATCTATTCGGGTGCCAGGAATCGGGGGAGGATTCAAGCACATTTTCATGGTTTTTGACTGTTTTGGTATCTTGGCGGGCTTCTTGGGTTTTCTGTCTTTCTTCTTGTGCTCACAATAATCCCACTTACTCACCAGGTCCCTTTCAGGGTCCAGCAATTCCAGCACCTGTAGTAGTAGGTCTCTGTCTATATTATCTTCCAAATTAGGATAGAGAGCCAAGGGATTCTTCCGTTTCATTTTGGCTTCAAGGTTGTCCACGAATGCCCTGCGTGCTTGCTGGGTTCCAGAGAGTGTAGTATACACATTTGCACTCTTGGGCATTTTCATCAGATTCTTGGGGGAATGTTTGTGAGAAATCGTCGGGAGAAAGGATGCCTTGGATCCTTCAGTGATCGGATTTTCAGAGAGTGGACGGCCTTTTTTAATGTGATCCAGCCCTTCCTTCACAAATACCCATCGCCGGCCATCCAGGGAAGTGGGGACTTTGAAAGCCTCTATCTTGGGTGTGATCAAACACTTGGCGGGTGTATTGTCGTTGCGCCAGGGCTTGCAAGGCACACGTGGCGGCGTTGGCCTCAGTACCCATGGCTGCAAGGACCACCTCCGTCTCGGTTCTCCCATAGTGACCCTGGCTCAGATGCCACTGAGATGACTGGGAGATTCAAAAAGGTTCGAGGCCCTGGAATTCTCTCCCATTCTACCCTATTGGCAGCTTCCTCCATTCTATGACCCATTGTGTGGACAGAACACATTCTTTAGTTCTTTCTTACTCTTTTGCCCTTTGAGAACTTTAGAATTGTTTCTGGTTTGGAATATGGCAGAGAATTTTTCTATGATATCTGTATTCACATCTTTGTGTGCATATATACTGTCATTTCTCCTGGGTAAACTTCAACTAGGATTCCAACGGGGGAATGAGGAGAGATGTGAGATTAACATTTTTTTGTTGTTGTTGGTCATGGGGTGATTAAAATTTTTAAGCAACCACCAAACCTGACTCTGGTGGCTGTACTATTTTTAAATAAATAAATATGAATTTATCATTTACAACATGATACTTTGAGATGCATTTTTGGGTACATAGATATTAGTGAAATGATTAAATGTAGGTGTTTCACATATGGATTATATCATAGAGCTAGGATTATTAATTTTTTTGGCTGTACTAGGATTTTAAACCTAGCAAAATCTTTTGGCTAGTACTCTATCACTTTAATTATGCCCCAGCCCTGTTTTTCGCTGGCTATTTTGGAAATGGAGTCTTTGGAAGTTTTCTTCTCTGGCTGACCTTGAACAGGATCCTGTATATCACAGCTTCTTTAGTAGTTAGCATCACTGCCATGAGATGAGCCACTGACTCATCTCGTGTGCGTGTGTGTGTGTGTGTGTGTGTGTGTGTGTGTGTGTGTCTGTTACTCTGGTTTGAACTCAGGCCTTCACACTTGATAGGCTCGCACTCAGTTGAGCCACACCCACATAGTTACTATTTTGTGGCTAGAACATTTAATATCTACTCAATATTTTTCAAATACATGTTAGCATTAGTCATCATTTTAGTCAATCAGATCTCTTGGCCTTATTCCCACTACATACATGAAAAGTCATATTTTTGACCATATAGTTTTACTATTTTTTATTCCCTGTGGGAGTATATGACATGTACATACAATACTTAGTATGGTTACTCATTTTAATTTTGGCCAGTATAATAGGTTTGTAGTGGTACATGACTGTGATTTTAATTTTTTACATGACTAGAGGTGCACGTTAAGTACCTATATCTCTTTGTGAAGTATGTTTTCACATTTTTGTACATTTTCAAATTGTGTTGCTTGATACATACGTCCCTGAGTTTTGAGTTATTTTTGTTCTGCCTTTTGTTCCTTTATCAGATAAATCTTTCGATAAAATTTCCCTCAGTCTGTCTTTTGTTTTCTTATTAATAACATATTTCAAAAATAAGATTTATAATTGATGGAGTCTAGTATGTTAATTTTATTCTTTCACGGAATGCTACTATATTGTTTTTAATAAAAGTTATCCTATCCAAACTTCTTCCAGTATGTAGAATTTTTGATTGTGTGTGTGTGTGTGTGTCATATTGACTTTCCTTTTTATGCTTCTTGTGTATTACAATTGATATTTACATATCTGGTATATGCTTTGTTTCTATTAACTTATTGTAAAAGAATTTCTACTGACAGTGTCCCAGGATTACAGCTGGGAGGTGAAATTAGATTTAATCTCAGGTGAACGCCATAGTATGGCATCTATAAATTTTTGTCATCTATAATGAATGGGAAGCAATACTTATCGGGGCAGGTTTACATGTAGTGTGGTACCTGCAGCTGCAGGCACGAGTTGTCCATCATTTTGTTTGGGTATTATAGAGTCAGGGATGCTCTGTGAGTCCAGACAGGGGAGGTAGTTTGATCAACATGGAAATGAACAAGGAGCACACGTGTGTGGGGTCCCTCCAGAGGGCCTTGGTAGGCATATATAGTGTTTTTGGAAATGAGAGCAGGACACTCATCACTATCTGTGAGCCACACAGATGCAGGGCCATGCATTCTTGCCTATCAAGCAGTAGGTACATGGTGCTCATCAATGTTTGAGACATGTGTGCAGCAAATCATAACTGCAAGGCCAGTATGCTCAGATTGGCTACCTACTAGTGTCAGAGGGGCAGGAGGCCATGCAGTAGACTTGTGAAAGTTTAGTGTGGTACAACCATTGGCAGTGGAGAGACCCTTATCCATGCCTAATGACTGTACATAGGTAGGACTGGATGTAGACTGGAGTTGTAGTACACCTGTCAACTTCTGTAGGTTCAATCTCCAAATGGTAGCACATAATACTAGCGTGTTTGGGAAAAGGTACAATATGGACAGGCATCCATTTATAGAAGCATGGAGTACTCATACTTCTTCATAGCTCCTTAAACTGGGCTCAAGACCCACGGGAATTGCAGAATTATCCATTAGTAAAAATTTTAGGCACCAATTGTGTCAGTGGGGACTGCTGAGAATTTTCCATTAACTATTTCCTCATTGTAGGAAGAATCACTCAGTTTCAAGCTTATCCTACCGGGGACAAGATGGTGGTCATTAAAAAAGTACTTTGTACCCTTTCTTGTCTGTCCTCAAGTTTGATATTTCATAGCTTCTTTGTTGCATCTGTATTGAACAGTGTTCAATACAGCTCTTTCTCCCAAAAAGTCTAGCCACAAAGAAACTATCAATTTTAGTCCTTCTTTGCAGGACAGAAGCATGTCTGCCAGGACAGAAGCATGGTCATCAGTTGGTCATCTTGCCCAAAATACTTTATGGGTCTTTGTAGTTGTCTTTGAAAAAAATGCAGAAAATATTTGTTAAACATGTTGTCATGTGATGGACATTTTACTCTAGCAACTCTAACATAAAAGACAGAGGAAATTGCTTTTAAAAATAAGTCATACCATGCCCAGTGGCTCATGCCTATAATCCTAGCTATTCAGGAGGCTGAGACTGAGGATTGCAGCTCAAAGCCATCCCAGAAGCACTGAAGACTTAGAGACTCTTATATCCAATTAATCTCTTAAAATAGGGGAAGTGGTCTGTGGCTTAAGGCATGGAGTGGTAGCCATGAGATGAAGAGCTCAGGGAAAATGTCCAGGCCTAGGGGTAAGGCAGTAGTCTTGAGCTGAAGATCTCAGGGACAGTGCCCAGGCCCCCCAAGTAAAAATAAAATAAAATAAAAAAATAAGTCCAAATATAATCTTAAGCTATGGATAACTGATCCAAAACGAGTTCTTACAATTCCAAATAGTTCATAGGTGGCAAATTTGTTTGGGGTGGGAAGAAGTATGTAATTAGATAATCACAATTGTTTCACTAAAGTAGTTTTTCAGGTGTGTCCATCAAATTCAGGATTTGCAGAGGGTACTTGGACTGAACTGAAGTAAACAAGATGGATCACAGAGGATTCAACCTCATATTTTGGCAGTCAAGCATAACTATTCCACTGGTTTAGTACTGTTAGGATTCTGTGAAAAAGTTTGAAAGTTAAGTTTCCAATGGTGAAATTCATAAAAAAACTACACCTAAGTTGGTATGATATGAGGACTACTTGTAAATATTGTGCTACTGGGCAAGAGGAATCTCTGTGAGCTAAAGTAGGATTAGCATTGTAAACCTCTCTAAAAGGTAATGATATTGTCATTTCAGTCAGGTTGCAAAATTCCCAGGAAGAAAGCTATAGACATCATTATTCTGATGTCTTTTTTTTTCAGTCCTGGGGCCTAAACTCAGGGCCTGGGCACTGTCCTTGGACATTTTTTGCTCAAGCTTAGTTCTCTGCCACTTGAGCCACAGCACCACTTCTAGCTTTTTCTGTGTATGTGGTATCGAGGAATCAAACCCAAGGCTTTGTGCATGCTAGGTGAGCACTCTACCAGTAAGCTATGCTCCTAGCCCCTATTCTGCTGTCTAAATAATTATTTTTGCCAGTCCTGAGGATTAAACTCAGGACCTGACCACTGTCCTTGGACTTTCTCAAGGTTACAGCTCTACCACTTGAGTGATGTCACCACTTCTGGCTTTTTTCTGTGTATGTGGTACTGGGGAATTGAATCTGGGCCTTCATGCATGCTAGGCGAGCACTCTACCATTAGGCCAAACTCTCAGCCCTATTCTGATGTCTTTAAAATGTCTCACACCAAGAAGGAATTTTGTTAATATCTATCATCTGAGATATATAGAAAAAAAAGGCTAGATACACTTGTGAGTTTGGGAGGCTATGAAAACCACAGGAATTGGTTAAATAAAATTGCTGAGAACAAAATGTCAAAGTACAAATTTTAAGAAAAAGGTAAGAAAATGAGAAAAAATGGGATGCAGCTTAGTGGTAAAGCCTGTGCTCAGCACAAACAAGGCCATGGGTTCCAAACTCAACACTTAAAGCAAAACAAAGCAAACCAAAATACCATAATAGTAACAAGTAGAATGACAGAGCATTATGTAGGCCAGCCAGAAAATCGCTGATACTTTATCAATTCAAAGGCTACTAAAAATGAAAGTCTTCACATTTAACACAATGGATGCACACAGGAAAGGGAGTTAAAAGGATTAAAAAGTTCTTCACTGTAAAGAGCTTTAGGAATATAGAAAGACCCAAAAGAAAGAAGTAGGTGATTTCAAGGAAGGCCCAGAGATAGAAGAGGAACACAGAAACATCTCTTTTGAAGCTTTCTAAAGTGTCTTAAAAGCTTATACACAACAAGGGAAGTCCGTATGGTCATAGCCAAGTATAAGATTTACAAAAGCAATCTAGTATGACAGATGAAAGTGAGGTGTTAAAGAAGTCATGAAAATTTAAAAATGTTTGATATACATGTTGAGTCTCATGATTGTGTTCATCAAGATTAAAGTTTATTGATGAAAATTTAGAAAATGGTATATACTTTTAAAGTATTATATGCCTCATTAACTCTGAGGAGTTACCCTAAAATGGAAAGTAATAATTTATGTTTAAAATTTCTCCCCAAATATGGAGTAATTTCACATTTTTTGTCATGAAGATCAACTCAACAATATGTTTGCTCGGTTAATGATATGATGAACCAGCTTTTACTCTCTAAGGTTGCTAAAATAAAGGAAATGCCCTAGGGTCACAATGCTTTTATCTTGTGTTTTCTTTTTTATCTTCAGAAGTATCAAAAGCAAGCTGTTCTTCTAAGCAGAACAAACTGCTCTTGGGTATCTACTGTAGCCACCACTGTTCCCAAGACTTGACAAACTGCACTGAAGCTGAGGTCTTAATCTATTCCCCTGCGGAAAAATTTCTACTTAAAAAAAAATCGTGCCAGTGGCAGTCATAGTGGCACAGAAAGTTGTCTTTGATTCTGAGAACATCCTGAAGTTTTCACCAGATGTTTACTGACTTCTGGAGTGGTACTCCCTAAGTCTATCAGTGAAAAGAAACACTTGTTTAAAAACCATAATTAATAAGAATTATGCAGCAATTCTACCACTTCACCATAAAATGATTAATACAAGTAAAGGGAAATAAAAACCTCCTGAGTTTAAAAATAGCTTTATTTAGCATACCAAGTACACAGAAACCTAAGAAAATCATATCTAGTATAAACACAAAAGTTAAATACCATAATTTAATGTAAACCAAGCATTTAAAATATGAAATTTTACAACAAAATACATGCTACTTCAATAGTTATTTGCTCAGATAATCAATCTTAAAGAAATCGCTATTAGCAATAAAACAAACACGAAATATTTTATTTGCATTGGTCAATAGAAAAAAAAACATTTCTTGTGGTATTTAGAGCAAGGAAGCAAAAAGTGCCAGTTACATAATTCTAGAATACAATCACTGAATGTAGACACTTAGAAATCATTCTACTGGAAGACCAATGAGCACATCCTTTTATTTAAATACAAATAGGTTGGTTCAATTTAGTTACTATTTAAGAAGTGTACTAAATATATTCTGCAAAAATAAACCTTTATTAAAAACGATCAAAAGTGAATGTAATATGAATCAGTTAAGAAAGGCAAAAGCACAAAAATACATATTATTCCAGATAAGCCCCTTAATTATAATAAATGTTAAGAAACTTTATTTATAAAACCAGACAGGTTAGCAAAAGGGATCTCTATAAAAATAAAATGCAAACCATTCAAACAAAACTAAGATAATATCTGAAGAAAGTGGTGATTTGTTTATTCTCTCATTACCATACTTAAGCTGCCATGAGGTCGTGGCCGATGCAGTTATTACTATGGAGTAGTGTTTTCATTAGCCATATTAGTTTTAAATATTAGGTTTTTGCTTCCAGGATTATCATTCATTATTAGACCACAACTCAGATATCTCTAAGGTACAGCACTAAACTCAACACGAGGGAGGAGTTTAGAAAGTGAAACAAGTTGGAATATGATACCCAGTATGAAGAATTTATTTCTTTGTCTAATCTTGTAGTTTTCAATATTTATTGTCTACTCCCAGATTCACTGAATGGCTTTTAAGAAACTTTAAGGTTCCATTGGCCACACTTTGAAAACTGCTGGTCTTATCTAAAGCTTGATATTAATGACAAAGTATTTCACACGAAAGGGCCCTTAATTTTTCATTTAAAAACAAACCATAAACTCCACACATGTATACATAATTCACTGAATAAAACAGTCCTACTTTCAGATTTAATTAGAAACCAAAGATCCAGTATTTTCTGAGACTATCATCAAGATATAATCATTCTTAGTCTAAAGAAGCTGTTAACTAAAACTTTAGTATGCAGTCTAAACTTTTCCTCCTGTTTATATTGACTTGGCAGTACTCTTTAAATTGGAACAACTATATTCAGACAAGATTATGGCCAAATAACAGGGCTCGCACACTCAGATTAGGAATAGATCAGCTTTTTTTTGGAGCAATTTGCTCAATTTATCAATATAAAAACCTGTGGTTAATTTTAGGGAAAGAGAGGGAGAAATTCATCCTATTACACCATTATAACATTAGTGACATATACCTAAAAGATCATTTTCAGTGTATAAAGTACTTGTACAAATTTTGGCTCATTTCACCCATCTATTTTTCTAATCCAGTTTATGTTGGCCATTCATGCACACCCTGTTCCCTCTGCTCCAAGGGAAAACTAAAATCCCAACAGTTAGAAAAAAAAGACAAAAATGCAAAATGAAATTGCAATTGTAATGACATTGTTAAGTGTTGGACCTATACCTAGATCTAGTGTGCATATGCCACAACACACACTTTGCTATCTTCTTCCACCAGTTGAACAAAACAAAAATCACAGTTTAGAATTTAATGAAAAATTGACTTATAATAATCTTAGACCAAGATTGTAGTTTGTAAAAAATAAGAAAGTAATTTAAAAAATTTTATTCCAACTTAAATTCTTGGGTGATTAAAGAATCCATGATGGTAAAGAGAGAATAAACAGAGTTAAATTCAATGGAACAGTGAGAAGAAAATAATTTTTGTCCTTTCCTAGTGAGAAAAGGAGTAAACAGTATCTACTGAGTATCATTAATCCCTTTATCCACTTTAGAAACTATTCAATGCCAGGAAATTCTCCCTACTGGGATGTTAGTACAAATAGCATGAGATGCTAAATGAGCAAACTGTTGAACTAGTGTGGGGGAAAGGCTTCAAACAAGGAGAAAACCCCACATATAAAATGAGCCAAATAAATACAAGTAATGATCACTCAAGTTCTTGCTATGCAGTGGAAGCAGGTTTTGTTTTCTATGTGCCTTGTTCTCTTTCTGAGCTGTTTCTCAAATGGAAAATGAGTATTTTTCCCTTCGAATATACAAGAAATACAAGGTTAAAACTGTAAGAAGAAGGAAATCTATTTCCTTTTGGCAAATTTCTACAGCACACTGCTATCTGCTACATAAATTGTCGGTGTCTCTTTTTTACTTCTTCCAAATTTAGTGAGTAATGCTGTCTTTCCAAGTAATTTAGATAGAACACAATTCTGGATTGATACATATGTGTGCATGTATATGTATATATTGTCACATGAATATGTAGCTCTCAGTATGTCACGTGAAGATCTCCACTAGGATGGTTTTCTCTCTTCACATACTTCCTCCAGCCAAAGAAAGCATGAGTAACAATTATAAAATATCAAAAATAATTAAAGAAAATCAAACCAGTTAAATGCAAAGTGGTATGCTGTAAGAGTCTAATAAAATAAGTCAATACACATTTATTTAGTGGTAAAGTGCTAGAAAGTTTTTTTCATTAGTATTTTAAAAATGATCAAAGTAAAAAGAAATTTGCACAGCTTCATTTGATAGTGGTTACAACAGGCACCATAGCAATGGCACTGCCTGAGTTAGAGTTGACTATGTCTTCATACTCTGGCGGCGGATCCAAATGAGGTTCTGTTTCACTTCTCTGCAGGTTCACCTGGCCAGTGGCTTCCTCGTAGGTTGGTGGGGGATCACAGTTGGACAGGCGAGTGGAGACAGAATCTGAGCGCCCAACTACGTATTCCAAAAAGCTTGGAGACAGTCCACTGCCATCGAATACTTCATCTGGTGGGAGAGGCGGAGTGATGATATTAAGATGCTGAGGGAATGGAATGTGGTCTTCAGTTACTGTTTGTCTACGAGTTTTGTTTCTTAAGAAACATCTCCAGATTAGGAAAATGACAAGGAGGATGATAAAGAGACCGAAGATTAGTGGAAAGGTTAGATAGAACTGAAACCAGTCGCTTCCTCTATTAGTCTCTCCTTGCTGCGCTTTTGTGTAGGTACTCCAAAACTCCCTCTGAAAAATACAAAAAAAAACAAATCCAAAATCAGTAAGCTCAAGAGAAAGAAAATAGCACATCAACAAATATTTAGGCTCAATGGACATTGTGAACCAAAGACCAAAACTAGATTTGTTGGTTCAAATACTCTACAGTCTGTATTTGTCCCACCAAGAAACTGAAAATACAGAAGCTCCTCGGTTTAGGATGAGCTATATCCCAAGAAATTGGTTGTAAATTGAAAACATCATTATGTGAAATGCATAGAAAAAAAGCCAAAGTAGTAAACACCACAGTTTAGCATACAGCACACTGTAGAGTCTAGATTCTTTTCCAACTGAGATCACATGGCTGAGTGGTAGCTACAGCTTTCTGTTACTTCCGTCCGTTTCAAGGAAAGAATCTTACTACATAGCAGTAGCTCAAGGTAATAACAAAATTCAAACTTTGAAGTATGGTTTTCCATTGGACACGTGTCATTTTCACAGTACTATAAAGTCAAAGTAACTTTAAGTCACACTGTTACTAGTTAAGGCATCCATCTGTGCATCATTGTGCCCACTCTGGATGCTCCTTAAAATAGTCAGAATCGAAGACTCATTTTCAAGATTTTGAATTATTTACACTTCCAGATAGGATATATTAAGAGATTTTTTTTAAAAATGAAGGTTTCTTCCTTTTCAGATCATATAAAATTATTTCCCCTTACACAGAAAAAGTCAAGCCAGACATGGTGGTACCTAGCTATAATCTCAGGGACTCATGAGGCTAAGAGGATCATAGTTAAGTCAGTCCTGGGAAAAAGTTAATGAAATTCCACCTCAGTCAGTAAGCCAGGCCTGGTGGCAAGTGCCTGTGTCACAATTACATGGAATCATATGTAGAAAAATCCGTCTGAGGCTAGCCTCAGGGCAAAAAGAACTGACAAATAAGTAAATAAAAAGGTCTCAATATGGCACAAGTAGAAGAGTACCAGGTTTAGTTCAAACTTTAGCAATACCAAAAAAACTCCATTCAATAACGAATATAAGACAATTGTCATTCCATATCCAACTTTAATGGTCTTAGTGCATGATTGCATCATCATTAGTAGTGTGTGCTAAGTTTAGCATACTGTAGATTTTTAGTGCCCAAGCACTACACAAATGGACACCTTGTATTCTAATGGCTCCTTTTGAGGTATCCTTCTAACAAACATTGTTCCTCAATTTCTTCACAAGCTGCAGTGATTAGTAAAACAGATGTTAAATGAAAATTAAAATTACATATGATGAACTGGGGGCTCACATTTGTAATCCAAGCTCCTCAGAAGACTGAGAGCTAAAGCTGGTGTTTTGAAGCCAGCCCAGCCAGGAAAAGTCGGCAAGACTCTTACCTTCACTGAACTATCAAAAATTTCCAGAAGTAGAGCTGTGGCTTAAATGGCAGAGAGCTAGCTGTGAGCAAAAGAAGCTCGGGGACAGCTCCCAGCCCCCAAGTTCAAGCTCCATGATCAGCACTTAAAAATATGTATTATTCCTAGGAAAGTCCTCAAGGTAGTATTGAAATTATATTACTGTACTTTTAACTTAGACTTTAGCTTTCTCAAGGATAGAGGTCTACCACTTGAGCCACAGCACCACTTCTGGCTTTGTTCTATGTATACGGTACCGAGGAATCAAACACAGGTATATTCATGCATGCTAGGCAAGCACTCTAGCACTAGGCCAAACTCTCGGCTCCTGTAGGCAAATATTTAATGTCTAATATTTAAAAGACCCTTTGAAGGTATAAAATAATAGATAAGCAAAATACTTAATGTTTATTTAGGCAACTACAACCAATTAATAGTTGGGGAACTTAATCTTTTATTTGTTGTTGTTGTCGGTCATGGAGCTTGAACTCTGGAGTTCTTCAGCTCAAGGCTACCACCCTACCCCTTGAGCCACAGAACCACTTCCTGTTTTCTAGTCATTAATTGGAGATAAGAATCTCATGTTCTTTAGTGCCCAGGCTGGCTTTGAACCTTGATCCTCAGATATCAGCCTCCTGAGTAGCTAGGTTTACAGGCATGAGCCACTGGGCCTGGCTACTTAATCTTTTAAGTTTTAGTTTCCTCATCTATAAAATGGGATAGCACTAAATGACATCTACAACATGTCTAACTAATTGCCTAGCATATATGTATATATGTGTGTGTATGTATATATATGTATATGCATATGTGTATGTATGAGTGTATAGTCATATAGTCAATATAAATATATATTCTCTCTACATAATAAATAATAGTAATAATGATGAATTTTATAGGTTATAACTAAGTTCCATGTTGCTAAATTGCTGATTAATTTGTCTCTTATCATGGTATAGAGGCCACCTTTAATCTTCAATGTACTGACTCATTTCTCTCTTCCCCTCTCTTCTTCCCTACCAATGTTAGTCATATTTCCATAACTGGGACAACCTGAGAAAAAGTAATTTAAAAAGATAGAACTTAATTTGGCTTATGGTTTCAGAGGCTTCAGTGCACATGATCACAGTCAATGGTTCTGTTGTTTCTTTTTTGTGGGTCATGGGGCTTGAACTCAGCCTGGGCACTGTCCCTGAGCTCTTCAGCTCAAGGCTACCACCCTACCCCTGGGCCTGGGTGTTGTTCCTGAACTCTTCAGCTCAAAGCTACCACTCTACCCTTGAGCTAAGGTTTTCTAGAGGTTAATTGGAGGTAAAAGTCTCTGGTCCTTTTGTGCCCAGGCTGGCTTTGAACCTTGATCCTCAGATCTCAGCCTCCTGAGTAGCTAGGATTACAGGCATGAGTCACTATGCCCAGCTTCTATTGTTTCTTAGTTATGTAAAATAATACAATGGAACAGGTGTGGGTGAAGCACAGCTTATCTCCTCATGACAGCCAGGAAGCAGAAAGAGACTGAGGAAGGGGTTTGGGACAAGAAATAGCTTCCTACATGTCTATAATCTATTTCTTCCAGTAAATCCCCATGTGTTGAAGTTTCTGCATCACCAAATAATGACATCAAATAATGAGTCCTTCACTGGATTAACCCATTCATTAGATCAGATCACTAATAATCCAATCACATCTTGATTATTAAGATATACTAGGTGGAGACCAAGCTTCAACTAAGGAGCCATTTGGGGACTACTCCAAATAGAAACCATAACTTTTTTTGTTTAAAATTAAGAGGGATTCCTTGAACCAGGTCCTGTGAATTCTAGGCAAGTGCTCTACCACTTAGATACATCCCTAGCCTTAAATCTATTTTCCAAAGTTTAAATTTAGTCAATAAAGTCTTATAGGGTTGTGAGTGTGGTTTAGTGCTAGAATCCTTGCCTAGCATGCAGGAAATCCTGGGTTCAATTCCATGGTACCACATACACAGAAAAAGCCATAAGTGGTGCTGTAGCTCAACTGGTTGAGTACTGGAGCCTTGAGAAACTCAATGACAATGCCTAGGCCTTTAGTTGAAGTCCCAGGACTGGCAAAAAAAACCCACTCTTGCAATCACATTTATTTTCAAATATTACAAGTCATTGATACTATTTATGTCTCTGGTAAGTAAGGAGCCACTGGCAAAAGAGATTCTGGGAAAGACTCAGATCATTATCCAAATGAGAAAATAAGGGACTTGGACGACATCAGAGATGTCAAACTCAGATATCCCATGGAGGTATTACTATTACATAAAATACAAAATCTTGTCTAAAGTATGACTCTGGACACTAGAGCGATGCGTTTTATAGTCTTATATCTAATTACTTAGTCATTCAGCTCTTTAAATTTTCAAAGACACAAAGTCCTCAGTGTTCTACCCCATGAAGTCAGATCTTGTTTAAGGCACATTATTCCTTCAATGTTCTTTGATTCTAAGATGTACTGGGGTATGTTATGACAAAGTTTTAAAGATATACTAAAGATGTGCATACAGTCATAATGAATTTTACTTTTAGAAGGAAATATGAACAAAGGAGAGATTTTAATGTTAAAATAAAGCCAGTAGTAGGTCTGAGGCCTACCACATTAGGCAAGCCTTCTACACTGAACTAGTCTCAAGTCCGTTTTTTTTTTTTTTAAGCAAAAGCAGTAAGACACCCAGAAAAGGTGGGACCTGCCTATTAGGGGAACAATGTTGCTATTACATCAATGAATCAAGAGGCCCTGAATAAGCTAAAAGAACTTAAACACCAGCAGTTTATGGGGCCTGCCCTAGATTGGTGGCTGCTACCCTTAGTAGGCCCACTGATTTTAATCTGTCTTTTTATTTGCCCCATGCCTTCTAAGGTTTATTTATAGCTGCATCCAAGAAATGACTAAAGAATGGATTACTCAGCTTCTTCTTCACTTGTACACTTGACTGCCGATTGTCCCTTTGGCATCCTAGACAACCGGCATACAGTCCCACGACACCCCTGTCCAGCAGGAAGTTGCCGGACAACTATTGTCACCCTATTACCAAAGCAAAAATGCTGAGAGAAGGGAAAGAAAATGAAACCACTCCCTTGCACAAAAATACCACCTCCATTGCCTCAGTTCGCAGACCAGGAACTGCCCCGTGTAAGAATTTCTATTGATTAACAGTTTTGCTTTTTCCCCACCCATAAAAGCCCTGCTGCAAGCAGACCTGGTGCAACCTCTCTAGTCCCAAACAAGGGGAGGTTCCCCTGAGATTGTACCCCAATAAATGTTTCCCTATTTGCAAAAAAAGAAGGAAGAAAAAGCAATAAAAATATTCTTAAAACTGTGAAGTCATTCTTTCATCATCAGTAATAGAATAATTTTAATAATTTTCAGGAAGTAAATCTTAATTATATAAAAATTAACTAATAAAGAAACAAAAACAAATCAATTATTTCATCACTTAGATGTAAGCAACTATTAGTACTCTAGCTTACATCATTTAAAAATGTTTTGCATCTGGGATTTGCAGCAGGGAAAATGAAAACACAATCTGCTCTTGGTGTAAGATATTTCAAGCCATTTGGCCACTTTCCTAGAAAATTCATTCTCCCCTATTTGTTTAATATGTAATCAAATGCAAGCCTATTAAACTAGTTACTGTTATCTTGTGCCATTTAGGAAGCAGAGATAGAATTCTAAGATTTTGATTTTATATTATCCCATGCAAAACCGTTAGTGAGACCCTATCTCAACTAGGCCTAGTGTAGTGATACACATCTGCTCACCTCCACTTGGCAACAGGCCGATATCAGGAGGATCATGGTTCCATGCCATTCTAGGCAAAAAAAGGTCATGACAGTCCTTTGCAATAAAAAAATCAGGGCATGGTATCACAGGGCATAATATCACAGGGCATTCCTGTGATACTAGTTACAGTGAAATGTGTAAATAGGAGGGCTATAATCCAGAATGCCTTGTGCAAAAATCAAATTTCTATTTCAAAATAACAGGAGGGAAGATAACTGGAAGCATGTCTCAGCAACTATGAAACTTTGAATTCAAAGCCCAGTATTGTCTAAAGAAAGCAAGCCTGCTTATGTTCCAATTATTTTTTTTTTCTGTCAGTCGTGGGGCTTGAACTCTGGGCCAGGGACTTGTCCCTGATCTCTTCAGCTCAAGGCAACTGCCCTACCCCTGGAGCCATAGCACCACTTCTGGATTTCTAGTGATTAATTGGAGACAAGTGTCTCATGGACTTTAGTGCCTAAACTGGCTTTGAACCTTGATCCTATCTAGGATTACAGGCTTGAGCCACCACGGCAAAAATATTTTAAATTAAGATATCAATGATCTGAATATAGACGTATTTACAGATATATTTCTTTCATCCTTAAGGTCAGAGGATCAGATCAAAATTGATTGGAAATCAAGATCAACATTACTGTTGGTATTCAGACAAATAGACTCAGTATATGTATCTACTAGGTATTTGTACAGGTCTTTATCTTACAGGAAATAGACAAAACATATTTAAAAAGAGCAAATGATTCCAAGACTTTAGTAGAGCATTTTGGTTTTTGTTTTCCTCATCCTTGGGCTTGAACTCTGGGCCCAGGTACTGTCCCTGAGCTCCTTTTGCCCAAAGCTAGCACTTTACCACTTGAGTCAGAGTACCACTTCCTGTTTTTAATGTGATTAACGGGAGATAAGAGTCTCAGGAATTTCCTGACTGGGCTGGCTTTGAATCACAATCCTCAGGTCTCAGAATGTGGCATAGAGCAATGCGTTTTTTTTTTTTTTTAACGAGAAAATGAATACTAGCTAAGAATTATACTTAAAGTGGCACAAGCTTTTGCATTACTCAAGAACTTCTAGGATAATTAAATAACATTTTTTGCCAGTCCTGGGGCTTGAACTCAGGGCCTTAGCACTGTCCTTGGGCCTCTTCCTCAAGGCTAGCATTCTGCCACTTGAGCCACAGCACCATATCTGGCTTTTTCTATGTATGTGATACCGAGGAATCGAACCGGGGTCTTCATGCATGCTAGGCAAGCACTCTACCACTAGGCCAAACTCCCGGCCCCTAAATCATAGTTTTGAAGCAACCTTAGGCATAACATAAAGGATTATTTAATCAAGAAAGGTGTTATTAACTAATTAATTTATTCATTGTGATTCTGGATCTTAGAAATTTCAGCCTGCCAAGAAGCCTTAGTGTTTCCAATATCTGTTCTTATAATATTTTCATGGTATCTGATCTTTCATTGAATTCAAATCCATTTGGAGTGTAGTCTGGTGCAGAGTTATATATAAGGAGCTAACTTCAGCTTTCTGTGCATGTATAGCCAATCCTGCCAGCACTATATGTTGAAGAGGCTGTCTTTCTTCCATCCTCTGTTTTTGGCTCCCTTATCAAATATTAGTTTGCTACAGATCTGTGGGTTCATTTTCTGGGTCTACCCATCTATCCAGTTGACTACAAATCAGGCTACACTAAAGGTACCAACATGACCATGTTCATTACAGCATTGTTTACCAAAGAAATGATATGGAATTGACCCAAATGCCCTCAGTAGATGAGTGGATCAAGAAAATGTGGTACTTATACACAATGGAATTCTATGCTTCCATCAGAAAAAAACTGACATTGTCCCATTCATAAGGAAATGAAAAGACTTGGAAATATACTAAGCAAAGTTAGCCAGACTCATAGACACATAAGCTTCATGGTTTCCTTCATTTGTAATAACTAAAATGTAAATACAAATCTACAAGTAAACCCAATGGACAGTAAAAGACAGATAATTACACCTGGGCATAATTAACTAAACAGCAGTCTAAACATTCAGTGAGAACAAAGAGTGATATTCTTAGGACAGGATTACAATGGCTCAATAGCTATGTGCATTTTTTGCCAGTCCTGGGCTTGAGGTCAGGGTCTGAGCATTGTCCTTATACATTCTCAAAGCTAGAGCTTTACCACTTGAGTCTCAGCACCACTTCCATCTTTTGTCTATGTACGTGGTACCAAGGAATCGAACTCAGGTCTTTGTGCATGCTAGGCAAGCATTCTACCACTAGGCCAAACTCTCGGCCCCGAAGTAAGTGTTTGGTTTTTTATTGTACTGTTTATGGGGGTTTTTCACGTTTTTTTCTTTTCTTCTTGCCTTTTTCCTTTGGTTTATTCTCTTCTGTCACTGTTTTTGATTTCTGTACCCTTTGTCTTGAATGTAAGATTATCTGATTTGGGGGAGCACAGAAATGGTGGGAAAAGGGTGAACCAATTCAGCAGTGAAACCCACTAGACACTATGTTGGAAATTAACTATACAGCTTCGTGGGGGAGAGAAGTCTGGAGCAGGAAATGGAGGCAGTGACACTGTTCAAAAGGAAATGTATTCATTATCTGACTCACGTAACTAACCATTTTTTACATCACCATTGCAATTAATTTTTTAATAGAGAGAATTCATAGTTTCAGAACAGTCTAAATTCAAGCACATAATAAACACAGTCTGAAGGTACCAAAGAGGTCTTACAACTAATTCACGAGGTAATGTCTCAAGAGGAAGGTGTTTCATCATAAGAGGAGTTATAAAACAAAACTCAGCAGATGCAAGGTCCTATCAGAATATTTTCTTCCCTCTTATAAAATGCACATTTTAAAATTTCTCATTGCCCTGTATAAATAGGATTTCAGTGTCTCAGGGTCCAAAGGACTCTTTCTATAATGAGAAAAAAATGGAAATAAGCTTGTTTAACCACCCCAAACTAATCAGCTCAGAACCTGTCTTTGAGATTTTGGAAAGTGGATGATTTCACTGCCAGTGTGTATTGCTAAGGAGGAAGCAGGCAGCATTTATGCATGATATTCAAGTACCTTATCCTTTTCCTTGAACAAGAATGATAGAAGGAGATAGGAGATTAGAGGTGAATTCATACTCAAGGAGCTACTTTGTCAAGACAAAGCAAAAATATGCAAATTACAAATTCAAAGAAGAAATTCTAAAATTCTTAAGATTTCCAATCAATTGGGATAGTCTAGAGAAAATGCCTGGGAATACACAAAAATCACTTAACAGATATATCTAACTTCAAAGAAAGGAAACCTTGTAAAGTGATATAAAAAGTAAGAAATTGCTTTGAAAACTGGACAAGATAGTGAGGTGCCTAGAGTAACGAAATTTATACTAGGCATGTTAAATGCCAATTCAATTTCTTGAAGACAAAATAGTTGGAGAATGCAGGAAAGAGCCATGGTTGATTGTGTTATTTAGATTAATTTTAGGTGATTTTTTTTCCTCAAGGAGTCACGCATATAAAAGTAAAACATCGGGCCGGGAGTTTTGCCTAGTGGTTAAAGTGCTTGCCTAGCATGCATGAAGACCCAGGTACAATTCCTTGGTACCACATACATAGAAAAAAGCCGGAAGTGGTGCTGAGGCTCAAGTGGTAGAGCTCTAGCCTTGAGAAAGTCCAAGGACAGTGCTCAGGCCCTGAGCTCAAGCCCAGGACTGGCAAAAAAAAAATAAAACTTCATGAGGGGCAGTGGGGGGAGGAGGGAAATGAGAACCAAGGCTTGAGAAAGGGTATCAATGTTTGTGAAATAATACACCTTCTATCTGGTGAATATAATGTAACCCTTCTATTAATTCCAATAAAAATATATGAAAAAAAGTAAACCCCCGGGGCCAGGAACTTGGCCTAGTGGTTAAAGTGCTTGCCTAGCATGCACGAAGACCCGGGTTCGATTCCTTGGTACCACATATATAGAAAAAGCTGGAAGTGGTGCTGAAGCTCAAGTGGTAGAGCTCTAGCCTTGAGAAGGTCCAAGGACAGTGCTCAGGCCCTGAGCTCAAGCCCAGGACTGGCAAAAAAAAAGTAAATCCCCTTAGTTTACATGTGATTACTTAGAAACTGTTAAGGTTTGTATTCAAGACACTTTGGTGAAACCAATTAGCACGGGCATTTAGAAGTTTTCCTGATATAAGAAGAGGAAGGAATTCCCAAGTCTAAAAAAATATCACTCACCAGGAACCAGGAAGTGTGGTCTAGTGGTAGAGTGCACTGAAGGCCTGGGTTTGATTCCTCAGCACCACAGACACAATAAAAGCCAGAAGTGATCCTGTGGCTCAAATGGTAGAGTGCTAGCCTTGAGAAAGCTCAAGAACAGTGCCCGGCCCTGAGTTCAAGCCCCAGGAGGAGCAAAAAAATAATTAATTAATTTAAAAAAAATCATGGATCAGTATGTTGACTTAAAATTTTATTCATTCAGCCCGGTGATAATGGTTAAACACCTATCTCCCTAGCTACTAAGGATCACAGTTCAAAACCATCCCTGGAAGACATGTCTTTGAGATTCTTACCTCCAATTACTCACAAAAACTGGAAGTGGCAGTATGGCTCAAGTAGTAAAGCACCAACCCTGAGCTAAGGCTTTCTAAAATGCTGGCTATGAATTACAGCTTGAAACTGTATACAATTGGAAAGGAAAACTTGTGTGTTTAGTGACTTACCTGCCAGAGGGTGTTTGTGGCAGGGAAATCCAAGATCAAAATGCAGTGAGAGTATTAGGAGTATAAAAGCAGTTGAAAAATTTAAAATATTTGTCAGTTTTAGGTAAATTTGGGGACTGGAATACTAACTTATTAAACAGTATAGGCAAACCTTTTCTGTTTTAAACTAGATATTAAATAATTATAGACTTTAGGAGAGGCCTCTTCTTTATAAACTGAATCTAACTACTGCAGGAAGCAACAGGAGGCAATGTGTAAAGAATGGCAATGTGACTATTCTAGTCAATTTTTACTTATAAGAACAGATGGGGCTATATTTAGCTCCTAGGCCATATTTTTCCAGTTCATAATTGTGATAAAACAAGTAGTCTGCCAAAGCATCGATAAAGCAGAAATATCAAAAGCATGCAGGTGTGTGTATCTATGAAACAAATGGAAACCAGAGAAGGTTTGGAAGTTACCCAAATATTTGTCCATCCAATCATTGCTTTGGAATTATAGTTTTTAGTGTTTGGCCCTCCTTCTGCTCTTGCTGAACAAGAATGTAATGGAAGCAGAGGCTCAAAATAGGGAAGAATAAGCACAAAATATTTTAGGGGTGATTACAAAGAAAAGCAGGTGGAGACCAAATGATGGCGAATATTGTGGAAACTGCCATGGCAAAAAACACCTGCTGTCTTGAATTAAAGTAGCAATTTGCTCCGTTGGGTCCTGGTATTTGACACCCAAAGCAGAAGGAAAGGATTTCTTCCTTGCAACATGCAGGATGAAGTGGTTGATAGCAATGCAAGAAAGACTCTCAGTGGCAAAGTAATAAATAATTTCAAAGCATAGACTAACCCAAAAGTGAGAATAATATGATAATGGCAATGGCAATGGCGATGATGATGATGATGATGATGATGATGATAAAGGATGGATAGCACACAAAGCACTTATATGTCAGGCACTATTAGGATTTTCATACACTAGCTCATTACATTTCAACCCAGTACAGTTGATGCATTCATGATCTTTATCTTACATCTGAGGAAACTAGGCTCAAAGAAGTTAAAGACCTTGTTCAAGTTCATTCAAGGGAGTAAATAGCTGACCAAGATAGTAACTGGGAAATTGTCTTTCCAAAATGGGAATCCAGTAGGATGCAAGATAAACTAAAAAATTTAAATAGTCACAAGTAGATAATTACTCTTCTTCATATCTAGGAGAGAATAGTACACTGATATACATATATGAAGGGAGAGAAAGAGGACAAAAGAAGATACAGAGAAACCCAGAGAGGAGGTTGTTGTAATTTAAATATGAAATGGCTTCCACAAGCTCATCTATTGGGAGTCTGCTTGCCAGCTGATGGACTTCTGTCTTCAGTACCTTTGATATAATGAATAGAATAATCCCTTGATGGATTCATGGTATGATAACATTAGAGGTGATGAGAAGTAGGATGTGGGGCCTCATTGGAGGAAGTAGAATACTGGGGGGTGTGCCTTTGAAAAAAATATATCTTCCTCTAGCCACTTCTTTTCTCTCTGCTTCCCAGCTGCCATGAAATAAGAGGCCCTGCTCTACTTCACCTTCTGCTATGCTATTCTGTTTCTCACAGGTCTAGAAACAGCTGATGATGGACTAAAACCTCTGAAACCACAAATCAAAATAAATAAACCATTCCTTGTTACTCCATTACATTCTTTCTTTCAGGTATTTAAGTCATGGTGATGAAAAGTCTGACTAGCATAAATGCTCAAATAGGGCAGAAAAAGAAACACAGTGGATTCATGTAAATCCACGGTAATAAAAGAATGGATTTCTGGAAACGGAAAGATGCATGTTCAGTTAGGGCCATAGTTATCACTATATATCATAAATTTTTAAAACAAAGATAATAATTGATTAGGAATAATTGATTAGAGAATAGAACTTTTCCATATGTTACCTGGATATTGTGGAAGGCTCAGCCCTGAGGCTGCTCCTCTAACTCAGAGGCTCCTTGCCCAGCAATGGGCCCCAACAAGGAAATAAGTGTGCATTTCATTGTAAGGTAAGAGTAAGTTGAGGAAGGAGTCAGAAAAGGATAGTATATGCCATAGCCTGTCTTCTTGAAAAGAACTGTGCTATGTAGAGGCCTATTCTGTGCTGTAGTACATTGTACCTACCATCTTGCTCACCAGTAGGCTCAACAAAGAATTAGTGACAGCTAAGAAGAAACTATAGCAATAAGTTAAGTTCTCTTCCTTCTTCTAGTCCTCAACATGCTAAAGTAGAGAGAATTGATGATGTTTAACTGTTGCAAGACAAACCGTGTCTCCTCTCCTATATCATGATCTAAAGATCAAACAGTAGCATCAGTTGGAACTGAGATGGAAGTGGTAAACACAAATGGCATTGAATACTGATTTTAAATGGATAAGGGCAGATCTAACATTTTAATTGTACAAATTTGTGGTATATAGTATGATAGTTCAATACATGTACACAGTATGCAATCATTCCTGCTAAAATTTTTATCTCTTTAATTTTTCACATTTGTATTATTATGTAATAACTGGACATACTTATGAGGTATAGTGTAGTATTTCAAAACATGAATATAATACATAAGAAAATCAGAGTAATTAATGTTCTCACCTCCTTGTCATTAGTTTGATAGAAGATTCTGAGCTCCTCTATTTTACTTGGGCATAAAATATATAACTTACTCATCCAAGAGCTGGTAGCTTGTACTTGTAATCCTAGTTACTCAAGTGGCTGATAGTTGAAGATTGTGGTTCTAAGCCAGCCCAGGCAGATAAATCCATTAGATTCTAATCTCCAATTAATCACCAAAAAAAGGTAGAAGTAGAACTGTGGCTCAATTGGTAAAGTGTTAACCTTGAGTAAAAAAGCTCAAGGATAGCACTGAAGCCCTGAGTACTAGCCCCAGGACTAGCATCAAAATGAAAGCAAAAATAAAAAAAAACTACTAATGGAAAAGTCTTCTTAGGCACTTGATTCATCTTTAATATAACCTTAAACTCTGGTGCAAGGAATGACATTTCCATGGAACTCTAGGTTTCTACCCGATCAATGAGAAGAATTTCATTAAAAAATAATTTTAACAAGACAGGATGAAATCTGAAATTCTGTATAAACCTTTAGATCAACCACAATTAAATTACAGTATCTGGAGTTTAAGTAGGGCATCCTTGACACTGCTGCCTAAAATATAGTTTTATTAAAATTTATCATATAGCTGATTTTACAAGTGACATGAAATGGACCTATGCACCCCACTAGTACCAACTCTCTGAGGTAATGAATAAAAAAGATTTAATGACACTAGGAGAGAAAATCTGCTTAGGTAACTTCAGGCCAAGGTTAACAGAGTGCTTATAGGGGCAACAAAAAGGCTACCACAGAAGTGAATATAATATTTTATTAATGCCATAAAGCCTAAAATCCTTCCAATTATTCTAGTACTATACCCTGATAAGAACAACTGAGATACAGAGAATGTATAAATTTACAAAGAGCTCAATGGCCAAGCTGTAGTTACCACTAACTTAATATTAACAATGATAATTTTTTTTAATTTAATTGGTCACACAAGAGGCAATGTGACATTTGCCTGAAGAATTCAGTTATTTTATATTTGTGAAGTAGCACAAAAGACCAATTGTACAAAATGACATATTTTACCCCTGTTTAACTTATTGTCCTCAAGAAGTTCCACATAGACTAGTGAGAAGGCCAATGGGAATCCTAGGAAGTTACCTCCATGAGTCTGAATGGACATAGTTTGTTCAGCTCATCCAGATAGGTCTGGGATGGGTCTAAGTACAGGATGGGAAGCTGTGGAGGGAAATTTACAAGATACAGCGGAAAGATGGCCATGGTGATGTCTTCAATTTGCCTGCCATATGTTTGTCTAGACTTGACTTCTACCCTCCTTCTTTTCTGATCCACTCATCCTTCATGGGTGTTTAGTCACCAGAGGTCAGGACCAAGTTCTAAATATGACACAAGAGCAGATCCTAAGTGGCTAAGTGAAATAGAAGTTTCCCTATCAGTGCCAGAGAATCTGAGTTCCTGCCTACAAGTGAAGAGTCATCTCTGGGAATTTAGTGATCAATTCTTAAATATCACAGTGACCACTTCTTAGAATCATGTTCTCTGCCCTAAAGTGTGCATATACTACCTCTTGTTATGAACTATAAAGAATTATTACGATAGCTCGCGCCTATAATACTAGCTATTCAGAAGGCTGAGATCTGAAAATTGCAGTTCAAAGCCATCCATGGCACTAAAAAGTCTGTGAGACTCTTGTCTCCAATAATCACCAGAAAACCAGAAGTAGAACAGTGGCTCAAGGGGTAGGGCGATAGTCTTAAGTTGAAGAGCTCAGGGACAATGCTCAAGCCAAGAGTTCAAGTCCCACAGCCAACAAAATAATAAAGAAAAGCAAGAATTACTATTGATTCAGGGGCTGGGAGTTTGGCATAGTGGTAGAGTGCTTGCCTAGCATGCACAAAGACCCAGTTCAATTCTTCAGTACCACATACATACAAAAAACAGAAGTGATGCTGAGGCTCTAGTGATAGACCACTGGCCTTGAGAAAGCCCAAGGACAGAGCTCAGGCCCTGAGTTCAAGCCCCAGGACTGGCAAAAACAAAACAAAACAAAAAACAAAACACACAACAACAACAACAAAAGGAATTACTACTGATTCATACATTGTTGGCCCTTGTTATAATGTTAGTCCCAAGGAGGCTGGGGATCTGAAGGTTAAAAATCAGATCGGATAGATTTTCCTTATTGTAACTTAAGAGTAAAAATCCATTATATGGCTTTTGTTTTTTTATATTTTTTATTGTAATTAATAAAAGGGTTACATGATATTTGTCAGATAGAATGTGCATTAATTCACATACATTGATACCCTTTCACATGTCTTGGTCCCCATTACTCTCCCCCCCACCCCCCCATCTTAGTTTTCTACCCTTCCCTTTCCAATTTCAAATAACCAAATACAAATATATCCAAAATATCAGATAACACAGTGAGATACTCTAACAATATGATATAAGCAAAGGACAGCAAAAGAGATGAGAGATAACATAGTACATTAAGGACAATAATCATTTATTATATAGCTTTTGTTTCAGTATCCTGGAGGTCCTTTCAATTAGCTTCATACTATATGGCCTTATATATCAAGGTTTTGCTCTATTGCAAATCTCTGCTAGTCGAGCCCAAGGTTTCTACTGATTATGTCAAATAAGGGAAACCATTGAGCCTAAGTTCCTTTGAGTCTGGCTTACTTCACTTAATATGATTTTTTCTAAGTCTTTCCATTTCCTAACAAATGGGTCGATGTCATTTTTTTTCTGACAGCAGCATAGGATTCCATTGTGTAAAAATTCCACATCTTGTTGATCCACTCATCAACTGAGGGACATCTAGCTTGGTTCCATATTTTTGCTATGGTGAAAAATGCTGCAATGAACATTGTTGTGCTAGTGGATGTAGTATGCCCTAGTTTCTGGATGGTTGGGTAAATGCCAAGTAGTGGAATTGCTGGGTCATAGGGGAGCTCTATGTTTAGCCTTTTGGGGCACTGCCATACTGCTTTCCATAGTGGTTGAATGAGTTTGCACTCCCACCAACAGTGTAGTAGTGATGCCTCCTGGCCACATTCCCTCCAGCATCTGTTATTAGTTTTCCTGATCCTGGCCATTCTAACTGGAGTGAGGTGGAATCTTAGCGTTGTTTTGATTTACATTTCTTTTATGACCAGAGATGTTGAGCATTTCTTCCTGTGTCTATAGGTCATTTTTGTTTCTTCTTCAGAGAAGACTCTCTTTAAGTCTTTGGCCCATTTTTTAATGGGATGGGTGTTACTTTTGAGATTAGTTTTGGAGTGATTCAATTTTTTGAGCTGTTGATATATTTTAGATATGAGGCCTTTGCTGTATGGCTGGTGAGAATCTAGAAGAAATAGATGAATTCCTAGCCAATATTAACATACCCACACTGATCCAAGAAGAACGAACCCAACTAAACAGGCCTATTTCTAGCACTGAAATAGAAATGGCAATAAGAGACCTTCCACCTAAGAAAAGCCCAGGGCCAGATGGATTCACAGCTGAATTCTATAAGGTCTTCAAAGCAGAGCTCACACCAATACTCCTCAAGCTCTTCAATGAAATTGAAAATGAAGGTTTTTTTTTTTTACCAAACTCATTCTATGAAGCCAGTATAACCCTCATCCCCAAACCAGACAGAGATTCATCAAAGAAAGAGAACTATAGACCTATTTCGTTGGTGAACATCGATGCAAAACTTCTCAACAAAATACTGGCCAATTGTCTACAACAACTTATCAAAAAAATTATATACTATGATCATACAGGATTCATCACAGGGAGGCAAAGCTGGTTCAACATACGCAAATCAATTAATATAATTCAACACATCAACAGGAGCAAGGACAAAAATCACACGATTGTCTCAATAGATGCGGAAAAGGCATTTGACAAGATCCAACACTCCTTTATGTTAAAAGCTCTGGAGAAACTAGGAATCCATGGAACATTCCTCAATATAATAAAGGCTGTGTATGACAAACCCACAGCTAGTATTATACTTAATGGCGAAAAGCTAAAGCCATTCCCTCTAAAATCAGGAATGTGACAAGGATGCCCACTCTCTCCACTCCTCTTTAACATAGTATTAGAATTCCTAGCCAGTGCAATAAGGCAAGAAGCAAGCATAAAGGGGATCCAAGTAAGGAAAGAGGAAGTAAAACTATCCCTCTTTGCAGATGACATGATTCTGTATTTAAAGAATCCTATAGACTCTACTCCTAAGCTCCTTGAGCTGATTCAAAACTTAGGAAGCGTAATAGGCTATAAAATTAACCCTCAAAAATCAACTGCCTTCCTCTAACAATCAGGAAAGCAACTCCTTTCACAATAGCCTCAAAGAAAATAAAGTACCTAGGAGTTACCTTAACTAAGAATGTAAAGGACCTTTTTAATGAAAACTTTAAAACCCTGAAAACGGAAATTAAAGCAGAACTAAGGAAATGGAAAAACCTCCCATGCTCCTGGATTGGAAGAATCAACATTGTGAAAATGAAAATCTTGCCAAGGGCTATCTACAAATTCAACGCAACACCCATCAATATCCCGGTGTCATTCTTTAAAGAAATAGAAGAGGCAATCCAAAATTTCATATGGAGTAATAAAAGACCCCGTATAGCAAAAACACTTCTTAGCAGAAAGAACAGTGCAGGAGGAATTTGAATACCAAACTTTAGACTCTATTACAGAGCTATAATTATCAAAACAACTTGGTACTAGCACAAGAACAGGCCTGAAGACCAATGGAATAGAACTGAGGACCCAGATATTAAACCACAGACCTATGGCCACCTAATCTTTGACAAGGGAGCCAAAAAAATAGAATGGAAGAAAAACAGCCTCTTCAACAAGTGGTGCTGGCAGAACTGCTTAAGCACCTGCAGAAAACTAAAGTTGGATCCTTCTTTGTCACCCTGCACTAGAATTAACTCCAAATGGATCAAAGACCTGGAGGTAAAAGCTGACACACTGAAAACTTTACAAGAAGGAATAGGAGATACACTAGGCCTCCTTGGCACAGGTAGGAACTTTCTTAATAAGGACCAAGAATCACAACAAATCAGAGAAAGGCTGGATAAGTGGGGCTTTTGTTTTTATATAATGAGTGATTGTTGTCCTTAATGTACTATGTTATCTCTTATCTCTTTTGCTGTCCTTTGGTTATCTCATATTGTTACAGTATTTCACTTTTTTTCTGATATATTGGATAAATGCGTATTTGGTTATTTGTAATAGGATAGGGAAGGGGGGAAAACAAGATGGAGGGTGGGGGTTGGGTGGGAGGGAAATGGGGACCAAGGCATGAGAAAGGGTATCAATGTATGTGATGTAATGCACCTTCTATCTTGTGAATATAATGTAACCCTTCTATTAATTACAATAAAAAATATATGAAAAAAAGAGTAAAAATCCAAAAGGCAGAGAAACCTTATAGTCCTATAGAGAAGAGAGAGAGAAAAAGTAGTAGAAATCAAATGATTCTTCAATGAAGTAGCTATAACTTGGCACCTATAAACTAGAATAAGGCTTTGTCTATACTATGTACTGTGTTGTAGATCTAATCCTCACCTTTAACATTTTTATTAGCATATTAGTTGTACAAGATGCTTTCACTGTGACACTGCCCTATGAGCCTTGGATTAAAAATGAGGCCTAGAAAGGTGACATGATAATTTCAAAGCAATACATTTAATATGTGGCAGAAATGAAACACCAATCAGATCTATCTGAATGTCAATGGAGAGGGTTTGGGCACAGCATTCAGAATACTGCTTTACTTTCTCTCGGCTTTACTAAACTGTAAGTGACAAATCAAGGAAACTATTTAACATATACAAAGTGTTTTGCTTCAGCCTTTGTGTATGCGATATCTTTAACTGAGCTCAAACTCCATGGTAAAGAAGTGTTCATTATCCTATGTCTGTTACACAGCAGGTATTCAATAGATAATATCTTAGTAAATCTGACCTAATTTCTACATGTGGACAATGAAGAATGTTATACATGATACCTCTTTTCCCACTGTATTATTACACTTGTGTTTCAAATTAGGTAAAGAATTATAAATAGTCTATGAAATGCAGATTTACAAATTCATATAGTTCAAATTTGAGAAATGTGTGCCAATAAACCAAAGAAACATAACCAAAAAGGTAATAGGAATTCTAAATGTAGAACAAAAGTGAATCATTTTCTTCACTGCCCAGGTTAAGATGAATCTGTTTTGTCCAATGTTCCATCTTTCTCGGCACATCAATATTATTCTCTAATACTTGTTCTGAAGCAAATAAAGAACGAAAACAACTATTTTATTACACCTTGTTGTAAAATGTATGATTTTAAAGGCATCAGAATATCTGAATAACAGACTTTAAACCATAAAAAAAGGAACAAATTCATGCCAACATTAAAAGTCCATTTTAAAATCAACATAGCTCAGACATCATATGAACAAGGCTTAAATCACTTCTTTGTATGCATTAAATGTACTTTGTAATGTGACAATCCATTAGTTCGTTCCTTTATTAAATATTTATTTAGCCCCAATTATTTGCCAGTGCTGCTAAGGTCTATAGCTATGAACAAAATACAATTCAAAATGCTGCTGTCATAGGGCTAATAGTCATGGGAACAGAACAAACAACAAATACAACCAATAGAAGACAGATGGTGATAAGTACTGAGAAAAAAAATAATTCATGGAAAGCAGTCAAGGTTGCAATTTATGATAGGATACTTCTTCACTTTGAAGATAAAATTGCATAAAGACCTGGACCTGAGAGTGATCAGAAAGCTCAGACATACCCGTCTGGAAAAGGAGAGAGCAATCAGAAAAGCCACAAGAGAGCACTCCTGCTTTGTGTATGTGTAATGAGGCAGAAGAAAGCTACTGCAAAGTGAATGACAGAAAAGTAACATAGGAGATGTGGTAAAGAATCATACGCAGGAGGCTGCCTGGGCACTAAAGTCCTTGAGACTCTTATCTCCAATAAACCACTAGAAAAGCGGAAGTGGCACTGTGGCTCCAGGGGTTGAGGAGTGGCCTTGAACTGAAGAGCCCAAGGGACAGCACCCAGGCCCACAATTCAAGCCCCATGACCGACCAAAAATAAAAGAAAAAGAAAAAAGAAATAACTGCAGAAGCGAGAAAGTATGGGGATGGAAATGATCGTGTAGTTTATCCAGATGATGCTCAGAACGCTGGCTTTTACTGAAGGAGATGGGAAGCCATTGACGAGGTTTTCTTTTCATTAAAAAAATTAAGTTTGCACTCCCACCAACAGTGTAGTAGTGATCCCTCCTGGCCACATCCCCACCAGCATCTGTTGTTATTAGATTTCTTGATCCTGGCCATTCTAACTGGAGTGAGGTGGAATCTTAGAGTTGTTTTGATTTGCATTTCTCTTATGGCCAGAGATGTTGAGCATTTCTTCATGTGTCTATAGGCCATTCTTATTTCTTCTTCAGAGAAGACTCTTTAAGTCTTTAGCCCATCTTTTAATGGGATGGTTGTTTCTTTGGAGATTAGTTTTGGAGTGATTGAATTTTTTGAGCTGTTGATATATTTTAGATATGAGGCCTTTGTCTGTTGTATGGTTAGTGAAGATCTTCTCCCACTAAGCACAGAGCTCCCCTATGACTCAGCAATTCCACTACTTGGCATTTACCCAACCATCCAGAAACTAGGACATACTAAATCCAGTAGCACAATGATGTACATTGCAGCACTATTTACCATAGCAAAGATGTGGAACCAACCTAGATGCCCCTCAGTTGATGAGTGGATCAACAAGATGTGGTATTTATACACAATGGAATAATGCTGCTGTCAGAAAAAATGACATCACCCCAATTGTAAGGAAATGGGAAGACTTAGAAAAAATCATATTAAGTGAATTGAGCCAGACTCAAAGGAACATAGACTCAATGGTTTCCCTCATTTGGGCTCTCCTAGTAGAGATTTGCAATAGAGCAAAATCTAGATACATAAGGCCATATAGTATGATGCTAAATGAAAGGACCTCCAGGATATAGAAACAAAAGCCAAGTGATTGTTGTCTTTAATGTACTATCTCTCATCTCTTTAGCTGTCCCTTGATTATCTCATATTGTTACAATATTTTACGTTGTTATCTGATATACTGTATATATAATTATTTGGTTATTTGAAATAGGATAGGGAAGGGGTAAAATAAGATGAGGGGCTAGGGTGGGGGGGAAAATGGGGACCATGACATGAGAAACAGTATCAATGTTTGTGAAGTAATGCACCTTCAACTTGGTGAATACAAGGTAACCCTTCTATTAATTACAATAAAAATATATGAAAAAAAGAAAAATATATATGGGTAAACTCACCCAAGGTGACATAGAAAATCTGAAGAGGTAGATATACACTGAGACTGGTTTAAACTGAATGTCTATAAATAAAGAAAAAAATCAATCAAAAATAATTAAGGAGCTTGCTAATGTAAACCAGGAATTTCCTCCTTAGATCAGGCTGTCCTTGTACTCATGACCTTTTTACCTTTGCCTCTGGTGCTGGGATTATACGTATGCATCATCACATCTGGCAAGGGCAAAGAGATTTTAAAACATCCTTGTAGCTTACCATTTTGAGAAATAATTATGGAGAGGAAGATTTAAGAAATCATATGGGCCAGGCACGAGGGCTTACCCCTGTAATCCTCGCTACTCAGGAGGCTGAGATCAGAGGATTGCAGTTTAAAGCCAGCCTAGTCACTAAAGTCCGTGAGCCTCTTATCTGCAATTATCCACCAGAAAACCAGAAGTGGTGTTGTGGCTCAGTGGGTAGGGTGGTAGCCTTGACCTGAAGAGCTCAGGGTCAGTGTCCAGGCCCAGATTTCAAGTCCCATAATCAACAAAAATAATCATATGGATGTGAATATGAGGGGTGTAGTGGTATGTTTAGTCAGACTTTTTTTTGCTGTGACATACCAGCGATAATTCAATGGAAGAAAGATATATTTTGTTTCACGATTACAGATGTTTCGGTTCAGTTTTAGGTGTATCTACTGTTTTGTGACTGTGATGAAACTATCACAGCAGGATGAGTGCAAGGAAAAGATTGCTCACCACATGGTGGCCAAGAAGTAGAGAAAGAAGAGAAGGAGAATAAGGGGGTGAGGAACAAGAGCTCCTATAACAACACAATCCCGGTGACCTATTTCCTTCAGTTCAATCTCACTTCCTAAAGTTTTGTCACCTCTCCATATTGTGCTACCTGCCTTAACAGGGGGTTTGGATATAAATTAGCAAGTAGAGAGACAAGCAGAGAGGTAACAAGGTAACTAGATTTTGATTGTATTTTCATGTTAGAATCATGCATTTTAGCTGCAATTTGGGATATGAAAAAGAAGAATGAGAGGGCAAACAGATGACTGGATGAAGTTACTACTTACTGTGGTAAAAGCAGATTTGGGGAGAAGATGTGCAGACTGAATGCAATCCCAATAAAATACTGAAAAGCACTTTTATCTGGAGCTAGACAAGTTAATAATAGATTTTATATGAAAAATAAGCATGGAAGAACTGCTCACAAACAACAGAAAAAGAATAACATATAAGAATGAATGCATTTACACTAAAACTTGCAACACATCTTCTATAGTTAAAATCGTATGGTATGATCATTTGAGCATAAAGTTGGACCAATGAACTAAATATAAAACCCTGAAATAGAATAAGTACATATTGAAATTAGGTATGTGGTAGAAGATAACTTATTTTTGCCAGAGTGAAGAAGAACATTTTAGTAAATGGTGTTTGAACAACTCGAAAGCCATGTGGAAAAATCAGATCTATAACTCATACTATATTTAATAAACCTGAACTGAATTAGTGAAACTGATTAAGCTCACATTTTATCAGTTTAAAAACCAATTTTGTACCAGGTGCTGATGGCTTATGCCTATACACTAGTTATACAGGAAGCTGCGATAGGAGAACCAAGCCAGCCCAGGCATGAAAGTCCATGAAGTAATTAGCTCCACTAAAATACCAAGAAGTAGAACTATGTTTCAAGTGGTAGAGCACTAGCCTCGAACAAAAGCTGAGGTACAGTATCTAGGCCCTGAGTTCAAGCCCCAGGACTGGTATAAAAATAGATTTTTCTATGCTTTATACACTAGAATCTAGCAGCCATATATCTAAGCATCTTTCTGTCGGTTCTTTTCTCCAAATCTTGCAGAAGTTTTTTACTTTTTTCTTCTTCTTTTTTGTTGGTCATAGAGCTAGAACTCTGGGCCTGGGCACTGTCACTGAACTCTTCAGCTCAAGTTTTGCGCTCTACCACTTTGAGTCACAGTGCCATTTCTGGTTTTCAGGTGGTTAATTGGAGGTAAGAAGTCTCAGACTTTTAAGTCCAGGCTGGAGCTGAACCGAGATTCTCAGAACTGAGCCTTTTCAATAGCTAGAATTACAGATGTGAGCCATCAGGGCCTTGCACAGAACTTTTTAAAAATCTTTTTTATTAGCTTACATTAGTTATATAGAAGGGGATTTCATTATGACATTTCCACACATGTTTATAATATGTTCCAATAAATCTCTTTACCTAATAAAAGATCAAACTCCTCTTTAAAATTCTTATACATCTATTGCTTCTATGGCATAGGTAATACCCCTGTAGCATATCAGATATCATTTATTTCGCATCTCATATTATTTATGGTACACAGAAGTATATCTTTGCATGTGCAGTGTGAAAGTTTTCAAATTAGCTCATGTACAGATAAGATCTGCTCTAAATTGCCAACTATGGGGAAGATCTATAAAACTGACTGACACTCCTGCTTTGTGCCTTCCCATCCATGATCTCCAAAATAGCATGCGATCTAAAGAAACAGAGTTTAAGAGAAATAATGTCATGGAATTAAAAGGAAAATCTACTGGACATTCCTTTTGCATTAGAGAGGTGTGCTATTTTTTTAAGTGGGGCTCAAGCATTCGGTGGAAAGTATTTTAATCTGTTAACACTGAACTACACCCCTAGCCCAACAGAAAAATATATTCAAACACTGTCAGTATCCATTAGCTTCTTCTGCCTCTGTTGCTTTTTGATTCTGCATAGTAAAGTAATAAAAAATATTAACTTTCCAGCTCAAAGCATGTGAACTAGATGCTTTTCTCTTGCCCTGAAGATTTTTAACTCATCAGTATACTAAGGAAATGGACCAATACACAAGGTCATGAATCTGTGTCTCCTATACACAGAGTTACATACTATTTTCACACTTCTTTGCAAAAGTAATTTTTTACTGGTAGCAATGCCCAAACTTTGAGAATGCAGGTTTCAGATAAGCATCAAAAAGGCAGGAAAAAAACGTAAAAATCAAGTGCTGATATACTTACTGTTTTTTCGATATTTTCAAAAGCTTCTCTGGCTTCTTCATATGTGCAGATTTCCTCTTTGCACTCTCGTTCAATGTTGCCCTGTCTGATTTCTTCAAAAAGGCCATTAGCTCTTGGATAACGTTTTAAAACTGAGTTGGCATTTTCTCCTGTAAGGAAAACTAAAAAGAAATATAATAATAAGCATAAAATTGTGATAAAAATCCCCTGTGGGAAGTTAATATACAAGAAGAAAACTACTAGATGCTCTTCAAAAAACACAGACATCATCCTAATCCACTTGTCAGTTGAGTCAGCAGTGAAGCAATACTTAGCTTCAAACCAGGGCATTTGCCAGCTTCCTCATCATGTCACGATGTCCTGTCAGTCACAGTTGCCTTGGGCAGGGGTACTGACATACTTAACCATGCTATATTCAGACTTTATACATTCCTGCCTACCATGAACGTTTAAATATAGTAATAATGATAGCAATACTTATATTCGCTACTGTAAGTGGATACCCCAAGGTATTGTTGGACAACAACAACCAAATCAAACTCAAAATCGTCTCTAGACTGCAGAGATTGTTTTTGTCTCTCCAGCTAAAAACAAATAAATCTCCAACTGACCTTATTAAAAGAAGTGACACAATAATAATGACAAGATAAATTTTATCATAAGTCATTTCAAGGGAACATTCATAGAAATTATGTTCTAAATGAACTTATGTTAAAAATAATGTGGTAACACTTTAACACACTTCAACTCATTTCACTCTTTTTAAGGAAAAACATTCTTTTTCATGATTTATAGAGGCATTGCATATAAACATGCAGAATGTACTCATGAAACTCAGTAAAATAAATTAAGTAGTCATATTTGATGCTACCCTGGACTCCATAGTGAGCCACTATCTCCAAACAACAACAAAAATAAAAGCAAAAATCGGCAATATTTTTGCTCACAATGATTTTTTATTTTCATAGTAACTAGTTTTTTTGTTATTGTTTTGGTCATGGGGCTTGAACTCTGGGCCTGGGTACTGTCCCTGAGCTCTTCAGCTCAAGGCTACCACCCTACCCTTGAACTCTGGGCCTGGGTGTTGTCCCTGAGCTGACTTTGAACCACGATTCTCAATTCTCAGCCTCCTGAGTAGCTAGAATTACAGGTGTGAGCCCCAGTTCTAGGTTGTATTAGGAAAAAGATAAAATACTATAAAAACTAAATTATTTTCTCATATCCTAGCTTGATGGACAAACACAGTCAATTTCTAAAAACAGAAATTACACTAATTGGGGATAAGCAACTGGTAGGTAATAAAAGCAAGACAAAGATTTTCTAACCCTAGTCTAATCACATTACTAGAGCATTCCATAAATATCTCTTATGTATTTCTCATTCCAAGAGGCAAGGTAATATAATACTGAGAACTCTAGATGGACTAAGGATGGCAAGTACATTTTATCTTGCTTGCCTAATCTAGCCAATTAGAAGGCACTAAATGGAGTACAAGTCTGACCCCAAAGGAAAGATTGTATTAGGTATTAGTTATGTCTGCCATACACTAGGAAATAGGAAATGGTGAAGGAGTATTTACCAGTATTTAGAAAAGTAATTTGCTTTGGGGGGCGCTGAGATCTGAAGATCTCACACCAGGCAGGAAGTCCTTAAGATTCTTATCTCCACTAAACTAATACCTGGAAAATTGGAAGTAGAGCTCTGGCTCAAGTGGTAGAGCACTAGCCTTGAGCAAAAGTAGCTCAGTGTGAGGGCCCATGTCCTGAATACAAGTCCCAGAACTGGAACACACACACACATGCACACACACACACATACACACACATGCACACACATGCACACACACACACACACACACACACACACACACACACACACACACATTATAAATCTGATGGACCCTGCATGATGATACCAGAATCACTTTTCTTTTGCCAGTCCTGGTGTTTGAACTCAGGCCCTGGGCACTGTCCTTGACATTCTTTTGCTCAAGGTTAAAACTCTACCATTTGAGCCACAGTACCATTTCTGGCTTTTTCTGTTTATGTTGTACTGAAGAATCAAACCCAGGGCTTTATGGACGCTAGGCAAGCATTCTACCACTAGGCCAAACTCGCGGCCACTGAATCAGTAGAGTTCACGCCAAGAGCTAGAATATGAACACTTTAGGGCAGGGAACATGATTCTAAGAAGTGCTCAGAGTTTGTGATATTTAAGAATTGATCACTAAATTCCCAAGCATGTACTCTACCACTGAGCAACATTCCTAGCCCCAGAATTACCTTTTGTTGTGGGGGAACAAACTGAAGGGGAATGTGGCAGCTTTGGCTTTTAGCACGAAATCAGATTGTCTGCTCTCATAATCTCCAGCAGCTTCCAGGCTGCAAAAAAGTGGATTTTCCATAGTGTAGGGACTTTCATTAGGACTTTAAAATTGAACCTATGGTCCTTCAACACACACACACACACACACACACACACACACACACACACACACGCTAAAGCTAAGAAGTGATATTTGTCTCCACCTTAAACTCTGTGAATTTAGCAGGTCACATGCATGTCTTAATCATGGATTATATGATGTGACAAGAATACAGAATGTAAATGTGCTTTAAGAACATAACATTAAGATGTTATTTAAATCAGAGAGCTATCCCATTAAAAGAAATGAGAACCAGATACTGCAAGTCATGCCTGTAATCCTAATTACTTAGGAGATAAGATCTGAGGATTATAGTTTGAATCCAGCCTGGGCAGAAAAATCCATGAAACTCTTATCCTCAATTAAACCATCCAAAAGCTGGAAGTGGAGCTGTCAAGTAGCAGAGCACCAGAGTTGAGTGAAGAAGCTAAGCGACATCCAGGTCCTGATTTCAAGTCCCAATACTACACACACACACACACACACACACACACACACACACACACACACACACACACACAGGCAAGAACACAAACTTAATTTTGTCTTCAGATTTAGTTCAAAAACATTCCAACTAAAAAGTATATTTCAACTTACCAATACACACACACACACACACACATACACACACACACATACACAGGCAACAACATAAATTTTGTCTTCAGATTTAGTTAAAAAAACATTCCAACTAAAGAGTATATTTCAACCTACCAATACACACACACACACACACACACACACACACACACACAAATAGAGACAGACAGCAACATAAATTTAAATTTTGCCTTTATATTCAGCTCAAAAATATTCTAACTAAAGAGAGTATTTCAACCTATGAGTGATACATACACATATGCACACAAAATAAGTATATTCATAAGGTAGTTAAAAATGGTGGATCCTTAAGTGGTTGGATCTACTGAGAATTTGTTAGGACACTGGAGGTCAGCCTTTAGAATAGATTGAAGGATTATAGTATCTCTATGGCTTCCCATTTGGAGATATTTCTCTTCACATATACTTCTGTCATTGCCATCTACCATGAGGGACTTTTACCAGAACCTACACCATGTTGTTTTGAGCTTCAAACAACAAACTGTGAGACAAATTAGTACAATTTCTTTATAAAGTGAGTCTGCCTTAGGTATTTCATAATAGTAACACATTAGGAATATGAAGACTGAAATGAGGGGGCCAAATAGCTGAAATATTGAGAAGCCAAGCTTACCATGTTACCATTCACACACGAGAGTGAAATACTATGTAGAAAGGTTCCTTCACAGCATTATAATTTACATGTAGCCTAGCTGGGTACCCTGCACCTGAGGCCCTTTATTGATTCTTCTAATAACATTAAAACTATCCCGAGCCCCCACTTCCTGAAGAATGTATACTAGTTTGTATACTCCTGTTTGTTTGTTTACTTATTTATTGGCAGTAATAGGTTTTGAATTCAGGGACTTATGCTTACTTGCTATATTATGTGTACTTCTAGTACTTGAGCTATGCCTCCAGTCTCTTTTGCTTCAGTTATTATCAGATAAGGTCTCATTTTTCTTGGGAAGGTCAAATTTAGCCACAATCCTTCTACTTATGCCTCCTGTATAGCTGGGATAATAAGCAAACAGCACCATGTCCCAGTATGTTTTGTGAGTAGGGAGGCGTCTTGCTAGCTTTTTTCCCCCCAGGATGGCCTCAAACCTGGATTTTCTCAATCTCTGCGAATCCCAAAGCTGGGGTTATAGTCACAAGCCGCAGCACCCAGCCAAAGAATGTTTATGATGTAAGATTATATACTAGCATCAAAAACATGAACACTAAGAATAACAGAAAACAGTAACGTTCTAAAAATGAACCTGCATTTTAGTGTGGTCAGTCTAGTAGGCTATTGTGTAATTCAAGAGTTCTTGGATTTCCTATGGAAACAAGGCTGGAAAGGAAAAGAATATCTTCATATTTGTGCATTACAAGGATTGCATTTAAGTAACAAATGTGATCTTATTGATCCCAACTGTAAAGTGGTACACAAGTTAGAAAGTAATCCAAAGGGTTATCAGAGCACATGCAGAAATAAAAAAACTCAGCATGGCAATTTTATCTGTAAATTTAGATTAATAACACCACAGTAGTAATGTGCATAAATTTCTTTATTCAGGACTTGGCAATGAATGAATTAAAAGGACTAAATTATAATATGACTGGTGTACTTATTGCATGAAAAGAGAAACTATAGATACAGAAAAATAAAATTAAAGGTAATTTTGCAAATACAGAATAAATGAATAAGGGTAGCATTGCTTGAAATGAAATTTAAGTGCTTAATGAAGGAGTGACTGGGAGGTCAGTCCCCTTGTTCAAGTCTAGGATGAGATGTATTAGTTTTAGGAAGTGTTATTTAAAGTATGATACTACCACATAGACACTAAAATGTTTATCATATCTTTTCACTTGGTTCAACTGAATAGACAACCTAATTTCAGCTACATGACCAGTGGAATGTAACGTTTTTAGTATACTTGTGCTTTGGCTCTTCCAAGACCAAGATTATCTTTCACATATCTTGACGGTTGACAATTAGAAGACAAATGTGTTCTATTCAACTAAACATGGCCTTGGAATCAATCTTTATCCTGTTGCAACATATCTGTAGTCATTATGAAAGTCTCATAAAACATATGGTAAATTAGGCACTGATGGCTCAAACTTATAATCCTAGCTACTAGGAGGCTGGAATACAGGGATACAGTTCAAAGCCAGACCTGGCAGAAAGTTCATGAGATTCACTCTCCAATTAAGTAGCAAAATCATGAACTGGAGGCATGGCTCAGGTGGTGATATGCCAGCATGAACAACAAGTCGAGGGAGACAAAAAAATTCAAAGAACACACGTATATGCAACATATACATGCTGTAGAATGTTATAAATCCTTTGAATTAAAATCATACCATGCTGAATAACTGCTATAGTATATAGTATGCTTGTTTCTAACTTTACTTTTTGTCATATGTATGTGGATAGCCTATAATCCCTGGACTATTTCTTTCCCTTAGATAAATATCTTTTAACCTAGCACTTTTAAATTCCCTGTTTTAATAATAGAGGATAACTGTCTAGTAACAGTAAAGTTCAAGAGGTAAGAGTCCACTCAAACCAGAACTGCTGTTTATCAGCAGCTTTGAGTCCTAAGGCACTAGAAATTTGGAAATGGCTGCTATTAAACTGGGCACTGGTAGCTCATGCCTGTAATACTAAGAACTTCTGAGTTGGAGATCTGAGCATCATGGTTTGAAAATAGCCCAGGCAGGAGTCTCTCCAATAAACTACCAAGAAAGCTGGAAGTGGAGCTGTGGATCAAGTGGTAGAATATTAGCCTAAGCAAAAAGCTCAGAAAAAGTACTCAAGTACTAAGTTCAAGCCCCAGGACCAGCATACACACGCATGTACATACACAAAAGAAAGAAAATGGCTGCTATAGATGGCCCCAAATTTATGTGGCCATTGTTCCATACCTACATATGTCTGAGGCAGAGATTGTAATCCTGCAACTAAGGGCTTCTGATGTATAAGCCCATGGTCATGACTGGAAATTTAAGAAAATCACAAAAATAGCTTTTTTAGGAAGGACAAGTTAAGAAAGAAAGATTATATATATATATATATATATATGACAGATATAAGAGTTTAGAAAAATAGGGAGCTACAACAAAATAACCCTAGTTAAATTATATTCTATTGAAATTTAGGTTGCTAGTCAATATTTTATATAATCCTTGTGGATGTTATTAATAGCAATAACTCGTTTATGTAGAAGTTCTCAAGTAAATCCAATCTCATCAACTCAGAAAGAAGAAATAACCAAGTTTATGTACTATATAATACACAAATGTTAGTTTTTTTTTCTCTCCATATCCATGAACCTGGCTCTAGGACTTAAAAGCCTCAGAGAACATTAAAACTGAGTAGAAAGTGTCTTGGGTAAGCTGAACTAGATCAGTATGCTGACAGCAATAAGATCTGAAAGCTAATTAATTTGAAGGTAAGGGAAAAGAAAGACAGATGAAGTAGACATCAATAATTATATTTCATCATGGTGAATCTGAGTCATCAGTAAAGTTCAGGACAATGTTTACATGAGGCAGGAAATTTTATATGATCTAATTTAGAGCTATGTTCATAAAAATACTGTTTTAAAAATATTCTCAATGTTGGGCATCAAATCCAGGGCTTTGTGCATGCTTGGAAAATGCTCACCCACTGAGGTACTCTCTCAGTCTAAAAAAGTTTATTTAACAGATTAAAAAGGCAAGCCATCAAAAATACACAAAATGTATTTATTCAAATGGAAAAATCTGTTCCCAGACAAGGTTGTGTAAATGTTGGTGTAACACAGACTGATTCTGCAATTGGTCTATCCAACTAACCAGAAACTTAATTTTCTTTTCTAAACAAATCTCTAATGTCCAGTTTGGATATAAAATTTTCATGCAAAGCTATCTGTTTATTCAACCTGGCTATCTGGCACATGAAAGCTGTCTTTTGAGAGATACTGAAGTCTAGGAAAGCCAATATCCATTCATCAACCTGTATTGAGTCAAATGGAACTGTAGCATAAGACTAAAGTAGTAAGGTGAAAAGGCACTGAATTATAGTTGGCACATATGCATTCTAATTTAGCCTTGTCTGGAAACTAGTTGCATGACTAGATCAATTTTTACTTAACATATCTGACAAGCTTTCTTAATTTGTGAAGCAAAGATGTTGGATAAAAGTCCTTGGGTACTTTTAGTTGCAATAATAAAAAGTTTTATCATTGGCAAGAAATTTTTTCCACTGGCAAGAATTTAGCAAATTTTGCAAAGTGAGAATATTGTCTCATATCCAAATACTTATAGCCAAAAAAAATTAACAAACCAACAAACCAACATACATACATAAGAAAAAAGTAATCCTATCTACTCCTATGTCTTGTTTCTTTTTTTAAAATCTTAACAGAATGTCATAAGTCCTTGTTTTCCTCTTTGCAAGCCATTGAGATACAATTACTCAATTGTTCCTGTATGCAATGCCTTTAAATTTTCTTTCTGCTGACGTAGGAGTTAAATAAGCACTTCTTTCACAGACTGAGGAAATACCTTTCTCTAGGAAAACAAAGTCTCACATCCTGGCACATTTCACTCCCTAATAAACTGTGCAAACTATAAAGATATTACCTGGGTCATCTTCTTATCTTTACTTAGGATGGTAAAAAACAGAATATTTCTCAATAATATTTCCACACTATAACTTATTTATGGAAATTAAGAATTCAATTTCTCACTGCTTATATATTTATTATTCAGAATTTACAATATGGTAGTGCCCATATGCCAAAAACCTATAGTTTATTGAGAATAACATATAGTATGTGTTTATAAGGATTTAGAGATCTGAAATCCACTTAAGAGCTCAGGTATTTAAAAATGAATTTGAAGTTTTCATACTGACTCACAAGAGTAGGAAATGTAAGGATTTGACAGGAGAAACAATTGTTATTAATAGTTTTAATACCCAAAACCTACTTCCTAATAGCAATGTGCTGAATACGATTATAACCTAAGACATTTTGAAAAAATATCTTTGTACTATTGGATGCACACAATAAAAAGTACCTAACAATATAAATATTTCCCAGAATAAGTATGAATAATATGCCAGGAATGGATTTCTGTAAGAGAGAAAATAAATGAAGCAATTCATGACTATAAAGCCAACATTCTGTTTTTTTTAAAAATGAAACAAACATGATTTCCTCAAAGTGGTACTAACTACCCCAATATGGGTTTCTTAAGGGTCAACTTTTTGATCATATATTCAGCTTGTCTGTTATCTAATGATTTTATGCGCATAAAACTGAGATACCGAGAAATAGTTTAACAGATTCTCCCACAAAGGAAGGTAAAATGTGAAATTTTCTTAGAAATGGCTTTAAAATGTATAGCTTCTCATGCAAGGCAGATGACATGATTAATCGAGGTTATACCAATAGGTTTAAAGGTACAGTATTCTAATGTGATATTTGTAGACTTGGAGAAATTCCTTGAATTACTAATATAAAATGAATAGTCAAACTTTGCCCACAAACCCACAATCAGGTACAGTCTTCAGGATGGGTGCATTCCAAAGATGGCTATTTTCCCCTTATTGGTGCTTCAATTACATTCTATAGTTATTACAACTATAAAATAATATAATACTGCTATCTTTGTGAAAGAACATGGATATAACTGTAATTAATAATCATCTAACGGGAAAAGGACGTAGATAGGACTTATTAATTGTGAGAGTTTTAAACATGTAGAATTGTGGGGGCACGTCACATCAAAGGTAAAGGGCCTACCTCGTGGCCCAGTGCTCACTTCCTGGTTTTGGAGATTCAACCTGCCTGTCTCCTGGTTGGGAGGTTTGGCTATGGTTTGTGATGTAAAATAAGGCTACCGCGAACCCATGGATTGGCCCTGCCACCCTCTCTGACCGCACCCCCCCCCCCCCCCCCCCCCCCCCCCCCCGCCCCACCCCCCCCCCCCCCCCCCCCCCCCCGTCCAGCCTACTTTTATGTTAATAGATTCCTGCTTCTTACTTTTAGCCCCTTGGTGTCTTCCCATTAAACGAGTCTGTAGTGACATTCTCTCCCCAGCCGCGAATGTGTCTTCCCCTCTGGAGAGGGAGGGCTGGGGTGAAGGCAGCCAGCCGGCCCTATCCTTTCTCTCCGTCTCATCTTAGTGGGGGGCGTGTTCTCTTTGCCCTTCCCTGCTGGGTCAGGAGGTAAAGAGTGCTAAAAACCCCGACAGTAGATGTTACAGTATTGGCTTTATAAACCAACAATAACAGGCCGTAGGATATGTGCTTTATATGACAACTATAATCTAGAATCTAGGTATGGGGAAATTTTCCATTAACTACAAAAACCATGTTCCAAAAGTAGCTACTATAAAAAAACATTCAGCTACATTTCTTTTCTAGCCCACAATAGAGCAATAATGGATTTAAGAAAGGCAGTATCAATGATGAATTAGTGCTTTCGTGACCACATGAATTTCAGAAATGGCTTTTCACTTGTGAAATCAATGTTTTTTTTAATAGGAGCATTTACTCTAGAAGCAAGAGAGAGCAGCATTTGGGTTTTTACTTGAATACAGTATTCATATCTAAAGCAACTTAAGGTCGCCACAATTTGAGTTCTGGAATGTCCTCTGTTAAAGATTCTTGGTTGATTTTTTATCTAAACTCGATGGATTAGCTGAATGTCATGAACAGAATGCTGTGACATATGTCTGAGGTGAACTTTTTCATCTAAGGTATTATGTTTAGGATTTAAAAGGGAAAAGTAATGGGGCACCAAATGTTGTCAATGATATGAAGCAAAAATTCTCACTGTTAGTGAGCACAGAAAATAGTATAGATATTTTGGAAGACAGTTTAGCAGTTTTTTCACAAAAACTGAAAATATTCATACCATGTGATCCAGGAATTCTGCTCCTTATATTTACCTCCATATACAAAAACTTTTTGGACATGAATGCAAGACTTAGTAGTAGCCAAGATGTCCTTCAGTATGTGAATGGGAAAAATTGTAAAAACATTCAGAAATGGAATATTATTCATTGATAAAAGTAAGGTGCAAAGGCTACAAAAATATATGGGGGAAACAAAATGCATATTACTGATGAAAGAAGCCAGTCTGGATTCTGGATGATTGGGCATATGTATATATACATAATATATAATACATGTATGATTATATCTATGTGACATACTAGAAAAGATAAAACCTGTGAAAAAAATAAAAGTGATAAATAATTATCCCTGGGTTTATGAGGATGGAAGGATGAGCAAGAAGAGCGCAATTTGACTAAGCTGTATGTTACAATAATAGAAGATAAATGTCACTATACATTAATACCAACCCATAGAATAAATAACACCATCGACTTTGAGTGATAATGATAGTGTCGATGTGAGCTAATGAAACTGTAAATAAATGTATCAGTATGGAGGAAAGAGTGCTCAAAAATGAGGGAGGATATGCAAGGGTTTTTTGGCAGGGGGTAACTGGGAAAATTTTATGTATGGTCAGCTCAATCTTACTAAAAACATTAAAAATTCTATGAAAAATATGCTTTAAAAACTATCTATCTACCTAACTATCCATCTTATTTTTGGTTGGTCATGTGTGCTTTCTTTGCTCTGGAGAGCACTCTTCCCACTCTGAACCATATCATCACTCGCAGTTTTTCTGGAGGCTAATTGATATGAATGTCACAAACTTTTCCTGCCCAGGCTGGCTTTGAAACCATGATCCTCAGATCTCAGCCTCTTGAGTGGCTAAGATGAAAAAGTGTGGTCCACAGGGACCCAGCTAATTAATATTTTTATTTGTTTTATAAAATATAAAAAAGGCTAAGAGTGGGCCAGGAGTTTGGCCTAGTGGTTAAAGTGCTTGCCTAGCATGCATGAAGACCGGGTTCGATTCCTCGGTACCATATACATAGAAAAAAAGCCTGAAGTGGTGCTGAGGCTCACGTGGTAGAGTTTCTAGCCTTGAGAAAGTCCAAGGACAGTGCTCAGGCCCTGAGCTCAAGCCTAGGGACTGGCAAAAAAAAAAAGGCTAAGAGTGTGGCCTAGCCATAGAGTGCTTGCAGGAAGCTCTGGGTTCCATTACTTCATACCACATACACAGAAAAAGGCCAGAATTGGTGGCTGTGGCTCAAGTGGTAGAGCACTAGCCTTGCGAAAGCTCAAAGACAGTGCCAAGGCCCTGAGTTCAAGCTCCAGAACTGGCAATATTAATTAATTAATTAAAAAATACAAAATTAGTTTCTTAAATATCTGATATGAAAAATGAAAACAAATAACTGTAATAAAAAAGTTAGCCAAAGATCTTAAAAACACTTTACAAAAAACTAATATTTTTTAAAACATCCTAATATATAAATTTTGGCTTATCTCTTAAGGTACTTCTCCTTTATTCAATTTTAGTGATTCTCAACCACAGGTATTCTTCATCTCACCACGGAATATGGGCAAACATTTAGATACATTTTCTGGCTGGCCCCACTAAGGGCAGGCGCACCACTGATGTTGAGTACAGAAAGGCCAAGGAAAGTGTTTTAACATTTTTGCAATGCAATAAAAAACTGTCCAGAAGAAGGAACTGTATATCGCAAATGTCAACAGTCTCTTTTAGATGTATATTCAAAAAAATGGAAAATAGATACTCAAATAAGAATTTGTACTTTAGCATTCATAGTAGCAATATTGACAATAAAATGTGGAATAAAAATATTCACATAATGTGATACTCTAATTCTAAGAAGGATCAAATATGAATTACTATTTTCTAACATGGTAAGCTTGAAGTGTTTTGCTTCGCAGTTGTTTGCTCCAACTGAAAAAAGATGGGAAGATCACAATGTGAAGTGAATCAGTCTCAATAAAAGAAAAGCTGTGTGTGGTGGTAATTCCGGCCATGTATAGGTATAATTAGGTGAACTTTTTTTTTCCTATATTTTTATTGTAATTAATAGAAGGGTTACATTTATATTCGCCAGATAGAAGGTGCATTAATTCACATACATTGATACCCTTTCTCATGGTCTTGGTCTCCATTTCCCTCCCCTTCACCCCCCACCCCTCATCTTGTTTTTCCCCCCTTCCCTATCCAATTTTCAAATAACCAAATACAAATATAATCCAATATATCAGATAACAAAGTGAGATACTGTAACAATATAAGATGAAACAAGGGACAGCAAAAAGAGATGAGAGATAACATAGTACATTAAGGACAACAATCACTCATTATATGGCTTTTGTTTCTCTATCTTAGAGGTCCTTTCATTTAGCGTCATACTAGATGGCCTTATGTATCTAGGTTTTGCTCTATTGCAAATCTCTGCTGTGAGAGCCCAAGGTTTTCTACTGATTATGACAAATGAGGGAAAACCATCGAGCCTATGTTCCTTTGAGTCTGGCTTAGGGGAACTGTTTTCAGATCAGCTACATATCCAAAAAAGAAGGAAAGTTAACAGTGCTGGGCTGCTTCTTTCAGTTGATGAAAATGGTTTGAAACTAGATTTTTGTACAACATTATGCTTGTATAGAATAGTACTGAAATTGCACATTTTTAAAATGGTTATAATCTGAGCATTACCTCAAATTAAATGTCAGTAGTGCTAAGTTTTGGGAAAACCAATGAAATCTCATGTATTAAAGTGTTATATTCTTCTTGAATATAACTAAGGAAAAGTGATTGCATTAAAGATAAAAAACACTAGAATGAATTTCTAAAATGTAGCCCAATACTTAAATATGAGACTATGTGAAAAAACACTTATGGCAGGAAAAATAATGTCAGCAGTTAGCTTATGAAGACAAGTATAAATAAATCAGTGCCATCTTCCATATTACAGGAGCATGAATATGTCACCACAATAAAGAGACACTTTTGATCTAATATAGGCCCTAAAAATGGAATACTTAATTGAATTCAGATGCAAGCCCTCCTGTGAACTATAAACCAAGCACTATATTACAACACTGTCACTTTACTAGGATTGCTACTTTGAAGGTTCATTTCCTTATTTGAAAAATATGGAGCTTTATGTTCAGTTAAAATTGAGAGTTGTCTTCAAATGAGTAGCTATTCCACAATGAATAAAAAGACCTTGGAGATTTTCTGTGGTGGCTATAAACCACCTTTATTCATACAATGTCTTCAAAGGTTGTGAATATGGTTGGGTACTTGGGGATAAAAGAGCCACACAATGCATAAACTTAAAGAAGTTACACTGCCAAGTTTCACTAAGAAATAAAAAACTAATAACTGGTCACACTGCCACTCTTTTTTATATTTTTTTATTATAATTAATAAAAGGGTTGCATGATATTTGTCAGATAGAAGGTGCATTAATTCACATACATTGATACAATTTTCACATGTCTTGGTCCCCCATTACCCTCCCCCCACCCCCCAATCTTGGTTTTCCACCCTTCCCTATCCAATTTCAAATAACCAAATACAAATATATCCAATATATCAGAAAAACAAAGTGAGATACTGTAACAATATGAGATAACCAAGGGGACAGCAAAAAGAGATGAGTGATAACATAGTACATTAAGGACAACAATCATTCATTATATGGCTTTTGTTTTCAATATCCTGGAGGTCCTTTCAATTAGCTTCATACTATATGGCCTCATGTATCAAGGTTTTTGCTCTATTGCAAATCTCTGCTGTGAGAGCCCAAGGTTTTCTACTAATTATGTCAAATGAGGGAAAACCATTGAGCCTAAGTTCCTTTGTGACTGGCTTACTTCACTTAATATGATTTTTTTTTCTAAGTCTTTCCATTTCCTAACAAATGGGTAGATGTTGTTTTTTTTTCTGACAGCAGCATAGAATTCCATTGTGTACAAATTACCACATGTTGTTTGATCCACTCATCAAACTGAGGGACATCTAGGTTGGTTTCCATATCTTTTGCTATGGTGAATAATGCTGCAATGAGCATTGTTGTGCTAGTGGATTTAGTATGCCCTAGTTTCTGGATGGTTTGTGTAAATGCCAAGTAGTGGAATTGCTGGGTTCATAGGGGAGCTCTATGTTTAGCCTTTTGAGGCACTGCCATACTGCTTTTCCATAGTGGTTTGCACTCCCACCAAACAGTGTAGTAGGGATCCCTCTTGGCCACATTCCCTCCAGCATCTGTTGTTATTAGTTTTTCCTGATGCTGGCCATTCTAAACTGGAGTGAGGTGGAATCTTAGCGTTGTTTTGATTTGCATTTCTTTTATGACCAGAGATGTTGAACATTTTCTTCCTGTGTCTATAGGCCATTTTTTGTTTCTTTTTTCAGAGAAGACTCTCTTTAAGTCTTTGGCCCATTTTTTTTTTGCCAGTCCTGGGCTTGAGCTCAGGGCCTGAGCGCTGTCCTTGGACTTTCTCAAGGCTAGAGCTCTACCACTTGAGCCTCAGCACCACTTTTTGGCTTTTTTTGTATGTATGTGGTTACCAAGGAATTGAACCCGGGTCTTCGTGCATGCTAGGCAAGCACTTTAACCACTAGGCCAAACTCCTGGCACATTTGGCCCATTTTTTTTAATGGGATGGGTTGTTTACTTTGGAGATTAGTTTTGGAGTGATTCAATTTTTGAGCTGTTGTTTAGGCCATAAAAACAAAACCTGGACAGATTCAGAAAACACTGAACTTATTACCTGAACGCTCTCAGACCACAAAGGCATCAAATTGGAAACTGAACACACATCTCCACCAATGAAAAACCCTGTAAACTCATGGAGACTGAAACAACATATTGTTTGAATCACCAATGAGTCATTGAAGAGATCAGAACAGAAATCCAACAGTTTTATGAAATTTTAACAATAAGGAGCACACAAAATACCAGCTGATTTGAGACCACGGCAAAGGCAGTACTCAGAGGAAAAATTTATAGCTCTGAGTGCCTATAACAAACAAGTTGGAAAAATCGCAAACCAACAAGTTAATGTGTCACCTTAAGCTCCTGGAAAAGAGCAACAAAAACCAACCATAATCCCAGTAGAAGGAAGCAAATTACTAAAAATCAAAACAGAATTAAATGATTTGGAATCTAAAAAAACACTATAGAAAGAATAAAACAAAAACAAGGAGTTGGTTTCTTTGAAAGAATTAACAAAATTGACAAAACCCTTAGCAAATCTTACCAAAAAAAAGAAGAGAGCATATCGAAATAAAACAAAATCGCAGAGGAAAAATGGTAATATCACGACAGAAATTACCAAGATCCAAGTATCATGAGGGAATACTTCTCAAACCTTTACGCCAACAAATTTGAGAATCTAGAAGAAAATAGATGAATTCCTAGCCAATATTAACATACCCACACTGAACCAAGAACTATCCCAACTAAAACAGGGCCTGTTTCTAGCACTGAAATAGAAATGGCAATAAGAGACCTTCTACCTAAGAAAAGCCCAGGGCCAGATGGATTCACAGCTGAATTCTATAAGGTCTTCAAAGCAGAGCTCACACCAATACTCCTCAAGCTCTTCAACGAAATTGAAAAATGAAGGTTTTTTTTTTTTTTTTTTTTTACCAAACTCATTCTATGAAGCCAGTATAACCCTCATCCCCAAACCAGACAGAGATTCATCAAAGAAAAGAGAAACTATAGACCTATTTCTTTGATGAACATTGATGCAAAAACTTCTCAACAAAAATACTGGCCAAACCGTCTACAAACAACTCATCAAAAAAAAATTATACACTGTGGTCAAACTGGATTCATCACGGGGAGGCACAAGCTGGTTTCAACATACGCAAAATCAATGAATATAATTCAAACACATCAACAGGAGCAAGGACAAAAAAATCACATGATTGTCTCAATAGATGCAGAAAAATGCATTTGACAAGATCCAACACCCCTTTATGTTAAAAAGCTCTGGGAGAAAACTAGGAATCCATGGAACATTCCTCAATATAATAAAGGCTGTGTATGACAAAACCCACAGCTAGTCCTTATACTTAATGGCGAAAAGCTAAAAGCCATCCCCTCTAAAAATCAGGAAACGCGACAAGGATGCCCTCTCTCTCCACTCCTCTTTAAACATAGTACTAGAATTCCTAGCCAGTGCAATAAGGCAAGAAGCAAGCATAAAGGGGATCCAAGTAGGGAAAGAGGAAGTAAAAACTATCCCTCTTTGCAGATGACATGATTCTGTATTTAAAGAATCCTATAGACTCTACTCCTAAGCTACTTGAGCTGATTCAAAACTTAGGAAGGGTACCAGGCTATAAAATTATCCCTCAAAAAATCAACTGCCTTCCTCTATGCCAACAGTGAGAGGAACGAGGCAAACAATCAGGAAAGTAACTCCTTTTCACAACAGCCTCAAAGAAAATAAAGTACCTAGGAATTAGCTTAATTAAGAATGTAAAAGGAACTTTTTGATGAAAACTTTAAAACCCTGAAAAAGGAAATTAAAGCAGAAACTAAGGAAATGGAAAAAACCTCCCATGCTCCTGGATTGGAAGAAATCAACATTGTGAAAAATGACAATCTTGCCAAGGGCTTATCTACAAATTCAACACAATACCCATCAATATCCCAATGTCATTCTTAAAGAAATAGAAGAGGCAATCCAAAATTTTCATATGGAATAATAAAAAGACCCCGTATAGCAAAAAACACTTCTTAGCAGAAAGAACAGCACAGGAGGAATTTGAATACCAAAACTTTAGACTCTATTACAGAGCTATAATTATCAAAAACAGCTTGGTGCTGGCACAAGAAACAGGCCTGAAGACCAATGGAATAGAACTGAGGACCCAGATCTTAAACCACAGACCTATGGCCACCTAATCTTTGACAAGGGAGCCAAAAAAAAATAGAATGGAAGAAAGATAGCCTCTTCTATAAGTGGTGCTGGCAGAACTGGTTAAGCACCTGCAGAAACCTAAAGTTGGACCCTTCTTTGTCCACCCTGCACTAGAATTAAACTCCAAATGGATCAAAGACCTGGAGGTAAAAGCTGACACACTGAAAACTTTACAAGAAGGAATAGGAGATACACTAGGGCCTCCTTGGCACAGGTAGAAACTTTCTTAATAAGGACCAAGAATCAACAAACAAATCAGAGAAAGGCTGGATAAGTGGGGACTGCATTAAACTGCAGAGCTTTTGTATGGCAAAGGACATAGCTAGTAAAATTAATTAGGAAGCCTACAGAGTGGGAGAAGATCTTCACCAACCATACAGCAGACAAAGGCCCTCATATCTAAAAATATATCAAACAGCTCAAAAAATTGAATCACTCCAAAAACTAAATCTCCAAAGTAAAACACACTGCCACTCCTGATATATACTTATTCATTTATACTAGAAACACTAAGTGTATGTTATCATTAAGCAGGAAAAATGAAGCCAGAAGATGACTTTTTAAGATTAAGAATTTTATAGACCTAAGATTTTTCTTCCAAATTTTTGAAACTCTGCTAATTGCTTAAAACATTTAAGTTGTTTTTAAAAGACTAAATTCAAGAGAAGAAATTGAGGACAATGTTATCATCATCTTTTTTATTCTAATTGTACTCCTATGTAATAATCTTCCAGTGGCAATCATTAAGCTATCCCACATATATCATTTTTCTAAGCAACAAAGCAAATTTAACCCTTTAGAAGATTCATGGGCTATTATTACTATTTTTTTCAAGTATTTTGTGTTTTGAAACTCAGGGCCTCATCCCTTGCTCAGCTTTTTTTGCTTGGTTGTCATTCTTAACACATAAAACCATGGCCTCCAACCCAGCTTCATGCTGTTTTAGTTTTTGGAGATGTAATCTTGTGGGACGTGGCTGCCCCAAGATAGTTTTTAAACCATGCTACCCCCAAGATCTCAGCCTCTTGAGTAGCTAGGGTTATAGGAATGAGAATATTATTTCCTATTTTGTAATGGAAGGTCTATAAGAATGTGTGACAACCTGGCATTACTGAGACAGTATGATAAACTTCTTCCAGAAATTTTGTTCTTTCTTTTTTAATTATCTGAAGCTCTGTTCTCAAACCCGAAAAACAGTGATTAATCAATATCCTAGATTGCTACTAAAGCACTTAGAAGATAGTGCTATGATAGAAAAAAAAAAACTCAAGAATAGCAGATATGTTTTCAATCCAATTCTACTTGTGTACTACAGTAAAAAGCAATAACCCAAGATTTTGTTTTTAGCAGGAAAAACATCCCAAAGTTGCTTTGTGGGTAAACATAATACTTATTGGAATTACTGAATCTTTTATAACTTTTTTTCATGAGTATACAGTTTGCTCAAGGGAAGAATGGAAGAGCAGAATAAGTTCCACCCAAAGACAGTTGAAGATAAAATACTTTTACTATTATGAATATAATACTTTATGAACCTATATAAATGCACACACCTGGGCTAGGCGCAGTAGTTCAGATTCTGTAATCCTAGCTATTCAAAGAGGCTGAGAGCTGAGGATCACAGTTCAAAGCCAGCTGGGGGCTCAAGGGGTAGGGCGGTAGCCTTGAGCTGAAGAGCTCAGGGGACAGTGCCCCCAGGCCCCGAGCCCAAGCCCATGATTGACAAAAAATAAAAATGCAAAACACCTGTAATGTCCTCATATTGTATGAAACATGTTTAATTCTCTACTGGAATTTTACACAGAATTTTTATTTATGCATGTCATTGTTTTTTTTGAAGGAGCTTTCCAATCATGTTATCTCATAGTGTTTCTGGTTTTCTACGTGGTACATTGTTTTGTGTCTAGAAAAAGGCACAGAGATAAAAAAGTCATCAGTAAAAAAGGATTGACTTTGACAAAGATCAAGTAAGCAGTGTCAAAACCCTTTCCTTTACATACCTTCCCTTGTGGAATGTGCAGAAACAAAAACCATCTGAATTGAAATTATTTTCAAAAGCTATTTTGACCACTGGCAATTGGGTCTTGCGGGCTGTTTTTTTTTTTTAATTTTTTTTTTTTTTGCCAGTCGTGGGCTTGAGCTCAGGGCCCTGAGCACTGTCCTTGGGACTTTCTCAAA